>NW_014577323.1:252396-254407 GCF_000485595.1 Priapulus caudatus | reverse complement strand
CTCTCTCTCTCTCTCTCTCTCTCTCTCTCTCTCTCTCTATCTTTATCCTTATCTCTCGCTCTCTGTCCCTCTCTTGCTTCCTCTCTCTCCTCTCCCCCTTCCTTCCCGCGCGCGGTCAAACGTGGTTCAGAGCTTCCTGTTATTTCGACGGGTCGCGCAGAAGTCACCTAGTTGTTACTCATCTTCCGCTTCTCTCCAAATTCCAATAAAACATAAAATGACGGTCGTTTCTCGTCGTCGTCGTTGTCGTCGGCGGCGGCGGGCGTCCCTCCCCGTATTTACATTTGCCGGCGACTCGAGCCAGCTTCCTGTTATTTTGTCTGCGCGCCCGCTGCCGCTGCTCAATATTCCATCAGCGCACGCTGGCTGCGGCTTCGCTGCGTGCCTGCTCAGCTTCCTGTGTCAGGTACCAGCGAGGTGGAACGGTCCAGAGATGCGCCGCTGCCGCTGCCGCTGCGTCGTCACCGACGGCAGGCAAGCAGGCAGGGAGGCAGGCAGGCAGACAGGCAGGCACGCCGCTCGTCGCTGCCTCCTCCTCACCTATTCATATGTTAATGCGCATCGATCTGTTTGAGGGCAAACTTAATTTACTGGTGCATTATTTCTGCGCTTCACTCCCGGTATTATGTAAATGCCTGGCGCTGGCTGGCTGGCTGGCTCGCTCGCTCGCTCGCTCTCGCAGAGAGAGAGAGAGAGAGAGAGAGAGAGAGAGAGCGCGAGAGGGAGAGAGAGGGAGATGCCAGGATGATGTACATTCGATTGCACGCTGCTGATTGGTCGTAATGAAAGCCTGTGTTGCACCGGTGATTGCACGTAATCACTCCCTGTGTGCCTGCGCGCGGTACTCGTGGCGACTGCCAATAGCTTCATCCTCGCAAGCACAATCACCTATAATCACCTAGATGCAGCAGACACACAAAGCCTTTAAGGGCGAGCCCGATATCGCAAATGGCACGAAAATCCGCGAGTATATTAAAGCGAACGGGCACTAAATTTCGAACTTAGCGCCTAATCTAGTTTATGGCAACACGCGGACTTTCTCTCAGGTTGTCTCACTAAATAGTCTGATAAACAGCGAGATGTGAGACTGCTGCGCGCCCGGGGAACGACCCGCGTTTCTATTAGACCTTCTCATCATTTATCGCGGCTTCATATAACAACGGCCGACGCGCGCGAGAAAGAGAGAGAGACGCGACGACTGTTTTTTTTCTTCTGTCTTCTCGTTTTAATGTTCGGCTTATGCTGCCGTCTCGAGTTTTGCATAGATGGCGCGCGCGCACCGACGACGTCGCCGCGTCGTCGACGAAGGAGGCTCGCGCTAAAGAACGTGCACTTGTCGACGTCGTTAATGAAGCATGCACTACAGCCCGCCGCTGAATGACAGCTGATAAACTACCGCCGTCGCCGCCATTTACATATAAATATAGTTCAAGTTTCGCGCGGCTCCACTCCGTAACTTTTCCCTGTCATTGCGGCCGGGATGTTTTACAGCGAACTCGCCGCGTCTTCGCGGGACGTCAGCCGCTGAAAGGAAGGTAGATTGGCCAATTTCGTCGGTGAGTGACAACGCATGCGGCAATTATGAGCGAGAGATAAGTACGCAATAAAATCAACCGCCTATAGGTCTATCATGCGGCGCCACTGAATCTATAGGCGTGGTAGTGCGCGCGCGCGTGTGTGCGCGTGTATATTTGCGTGCGTGCGTGCGTGCGTTCGTGCGCGCGTGCATGGTTGTGTGCTTGTGTACACGCGTGCGTGCGTGTGCGCGCGTGTATAGTTGCGTGCGTACGTGTGCATACGTGTGTGTGTGTCTATGCAAGCGTGTGTGTGTGTGTGCGTGCGTGCGTGCGTGCGTGCGTGCGTGCGTGCGTGCGTGTGTGTGCGTGTGCGTATGCGTGTGAGTGCATGTGTGTGTGTGCGTGCGTGCGTGTGTGTGTGTGCGCGGCTGCGTGTGTGTGTGTGCGCGGCTGTACTCTTCTCTTCCCACGTAATCACGCCTGATAGCCGCTGA
>NW_014577323.1:243218-248444 GCF_000485595.1 Priapulus caudatus | reverse complement strand
TATATCATCGTCGCCGTCACGTCCCTAAAGTCGGAGTGGCGCGACGCAGGTAGCAGGATTTGAATGTGCTCCTCCTCATAAAAATATATACGCCCCAGTAAACCTGACCTCACACGCAACACACAGCAGCCAGATACATGCTGTGGGCCTCACACGGATTTCAGTCATCGCAGCGTGCGTAACTTAATAGGTGAGGGGGCGGGGAATTGGGAGGAGGGTTGTTGCAAAATATGGCCTAGGACGGATTCTGTACGTGAATGTCTTCTATAATGTTATGCGTACGTCGTGTAATGTACGTGTGTGTGTTTTGTGAGTGTGTGTAGTGTGTGATGTGTGTGTGTGTGTGTGTGTGTGTGTGATGTGTGTGTGCTGGTGTGTCGCGTGCGCGTGCGTGCGTCTATGTGTGTGTGTGTGTGGTGTGCGTGCGTGCGTCTATGTGCTGTAGTGCTGTGTGTGTGTGTGGTGTGTAGTGTGTGTTGTGTGTGTGTGTGGTTCGTGTTACGTGTGTGGCGTGCATGTTTACATGCGTGTGTGTGTGCATGCCCAAGTGTGTTTGTGCGCCCCCCACGCACACGCAAGCGCAGCGGAGAAGACGGCACCCCCCGGCGCGGATGGGCCATATCACGTTTCAAATATAGAATCCATACTATAGAATTGAATCGGAATTTTCGAGCGCGCCAATGCGACGCGCACGACCCGCGCCAATCCTCCGCATGGAAAACAAATCAGGCCGGCTCAAGCAAAGCGGGCACAAATACTATTCACGTTTTCACTCGGGTGGCTCGCCGTCGATGATTGAAGGTATATAGTCACCCAGCCAGCTCCGCAATAACAACGCTGCAAACCTCTCAGTGCTATCAACATCGAAAGTGATTCGAACGAAGAGCGTTTTTATTTCATCTGCTCCCGATCTGAATAGGCTGTGACACACAGGACAGGACGGTTTCGCCCTCGCGAAAACAAGGTACGGGGGATTCTAAGTCCATTCGCAGGTTTAATATCAGCTATACCGACACGAAAAGTGACCACCATCCGGGGGAATATCAAACGAAGACACCGACTATATAGTACTACTACTCATAAACATACCCGCAAGTTCGCCAACAATCCCGACAACAAATAAACCGCTGAGCAAGTATATATTCCAATGAAGAAAAGCACCAGCTCTCTCTTCCTGTTTCATCACTCGTTTCGCTATCATCAGAGTTCAGCGCATGCATTTGCCCGCGCGCACTCTCGCGAAAACAAGAGACGAGCGGCGGCGAAGGAAAACCAACAGCTATATTCGCAGGTCGGCTGTTAAAATACTACATCACGAAATCGGAGAAAATGTGCGAAAAGTCTATTTGATAAGGGTTCGGCATTCCGCGAGCGCACACGAGGCAATATCAGACGCTCAAACATGTTCATTTCTGTGGAAATGAAACAACGTGCGCGTGCGCGTATACGGCTTCTAAAGAGGTGTCGCAGAAGATGAAATGATGTCGATACGATACCGTTCGGCTTAAGAAGAGCGAGAGATTCAATAAGAGACAGTAACAAAGAAAGAGAGAGAAAAAGAGAGAGAGAGAGAGAGAGAGAGAGAGAGAGAGAGAGAGAGAGAGAGAGAGAGAGAAGAAGAGAGAGAGAGAGACGAGAGAGAGAGAGAGAGAGAGGAGAGAGAGAGAGAGAGAGAGAGAGAGAAAGAGAGAGATATGGCGCTCTCACTTACTTGGAAGCAGACGGAGACAGCCAACGAGTACGCCAAAGTGGCGTTCAATCAGCACACACCCATGACTTATAGTTAGCCCGGTCGATCTACTCTCCCCCCTGTGCATTTCCCCACCAGGTACCGACCTACGGTTATGCATCTTTTCTTAGTCGGAACAAACATGCATGCAGGAGAAATCGCCGTGGTTATACTTCTCTAGCATGCGCTAGACGCTGTCTCTCTATGCGTGTGCGTGCACGGAACAAGCCATAATCACTCTATCATTAGAATAATAACTTGATATTGAAAAGCATGCCTGCATACAATAAATTAAATATTTAAAGCGGCTAGACGTAAAACGTTAAAATTTGCAAACAATTGCGTTACGGCCGATACGTTTATCATACGGTAACAACACCGACAAACGCGAATATGTAAACAGCGTCGGAGAAGACGCTGTCGTGCCTTCAAAGGAAACGAGAGAATACGTAATGTCTGTCATTTTCATATTTGATTTTCAGCGCGACTCTTTCTAAATTAGAATTGCGATGACAGGCGGACGGAGAGGCAGATGGAGTACACGGTCATCGTCGTTGTTTCTAATTCCCGCTTCACCCTGCACACACGACTCTCACACGCGCGCACACGACGCACTGCACAACACACATACACACACAAACACACAAACCACCACACGACAACGGGAACGGCACGCACGCAGCACACACACACAGAGCGCGAAGAAAGAACGGCCATGTAACGAACGCAACGCAATGGCGCTCCCACAACCAGCAGAAGAGAGAGAGAAGAGAGAGAGAGAGAGAGAGAGAGAGAGAGAGAGAGAGAGAGAGAGATAGAGAGAGAAAGAGCGAGAGAGAGAGAGACAGAGCATCGCGGTGAGGAGACGGACCGCCCCCACGAGCAAGCGAACGCGTCTGAGGCGCTCGCTCGGCGCGGATGAGCCATCAGCGATTACTCACGCACACGGCAATCATCTTCGCATCCTTGATTAAAGCAATTCAACTTCAAGTGCGGTAATCTTGCCAGTTTGATTATCTAATCGCGGTTAATTGGAATTAGCCTCGCCGCTCGCTTATTACACAGCTGGATGCAGATTAATTGCGACCGGCCTCACCCTACCAAACAACATCTTTATTGCTGTGTGTCATAACGAACAACTGACATGTTTTCGGGAGGCGTGATCGGGAGAGCGGGCGAGGGAATGGGAAATGGGAAATGGGGGAGGTTGAGGGGTAGCGGGCGGGAGATGGAGGGGTAGCGGGCGAGGGAATGGGGGGAGGGGTAAGGCGGGAGGGGAGGTGTAGGGGTAGCGGGTGGGATGGGAGGTGTAGGGGTCGCGGGCAGGGGGAGGTGGAGGAATCAAGATCGGGAGGGGGGAGGTCGAGATAGGGAGGGGTAGGTCGAGATCGGGAGGGGGGAGGTGTAGGGGTCGAGATCGGGAGGGGGAGGTGGAGGGGTCGAGATCGGGAGGGGGAGTTGTCGGGTTATTCGATAAATGTCGCTGCTTAAGAGTGACTTTGCCGGTGACACGTTCTGAGACCAGTCCATCCGCCTTGATTGGAACAACCAGGAGAAAGGAGGGGAGAGAAGGAACGAGTGAGAAAGAGGGTGAGAGTGAAAGAGAGGGAGAGCGAAAGACAGGGAGAAACAAAGAGCGAGTGAGACAGAGAAACCGAAAGCGAGAGAGAAAGTGTGAGAGAGAGAGAGAGAGAGAGAGCGTGGGCGAGAGAGACGGCGCCGGTACTACTAGACTACTTGATTACTTACACATTAGTTCAGACGTATTAATTGAAACTTCAACGATTTCGAGAGAACTCCACTTAGCAGAACTGGATAAAATCATCATGCGACTTGCCTTTCGGAAACTCATTAGTTTTAGGCTATTTGACGAGATTCGCTGACAATTTCGAGCCCGTGTACACGCACAGCTCTCCGACGCGCCATTTTAAACCGACGCGCGGCGACAAAAAAAAAATCGAATTCAACCCAATTTCGTCCAGCGCAAAACTTTAGGCAATTTCACACGCTGTCATTCGGGGAAGCAGCGACGTGCGAAGATGCGTATTCAGTCCAGCAAACGCGCGCGCATGCCGCTGTCACTGCTCGCTGTCCCACACACGCGCAGACGCACGCCGGGGAAAAATTTTCGCCGACTTTTCGGAGGCGAAGATTGGATCTAAACAGTGTCAGGTTTGATAACACGTTCATATGTATGCCTTGCTTACTTCATTATGCCCAAACAATGACGGCGCTAATGTCGTTTTCGTACAGGCGCGACAATTTTCGCGCCCATAACCCACCTTCATAAACTGCGGCCGTAATTTCGTCTGTCATATCTGCGTATTTCCCTCAGGGCCACTTAAACAATTCACTCAAACGGGCCAAATACGAGAGCTGTTGATTAACCCTTTACGGCACATGCTGCATCTCTAGTGGGAGGTGATTGTCACGCGAGACCCTCCAGCGTACCGCCCGGGTGACGTAATCCGGGAGAAGGTCTGCTGTCGCTCAGCCGCTGCTCTCTGTACGGTCCGAACAAAAGAAGCCTGAATTCGTGCTACAAAGAAGACGTGCTGCTGCTTTCACGAGCGGTGTGTAGTCGCCTGCGGACCACGACCAGCCATTCAGCGCATGCTAATTCGCCTTCAACTGATTCCGGCTTCATTTTTTTTATCCTGATATTCCTCCCCCTCCTTCTCCTCTCACTCCTCTTCCTCCTCCTACCCGTATCTCTCCTCATTCTCACTCTATCTATCTATCTTCTCTCTTACTAACATTTTCTTCGCTTACTCAGTCTCGCTTTCAACCTTCTTCTATTTTTCTCCCTCCCCATCTATCCCTCCTTTTGTCTCTCTCGCTCCGTCTCTCTGCGACACGCTTGCAGCCACGGTGTCAGCGATCCTCCCACGTCGCCATGGCGAGGTACCATTTCGGCCCATACCATGTCGGCAAGCCATATACTCGCCTCGGATGCAAACTAGGACGCGTTCCCGTGAGAGGCCGGGTCAACGCGCCGTCGCCATTCTTACAATCACGGAGACCGGCCGTCCCCGGGGTCGTATCCCTAATAGGTGGCAGCAGCTTCGCGAATCCTTGCCCCGGCCTCGAGAATTAGCGGGGCGCTCGGCGTTGGTGCGTGCCCCCCCCCGTACACTAGCATGGGTACATGCCCCCGCCACGTACATAGCATGTGCGTGCCCCCACCACGTACACTAGCATGGGTACATGCCCTCCGCTACATAGCCACATATATACATTCACTCTATGTCAGGGCGCCAGGCTCTGTGACCTGGTCGTCTGTATTATATACACAATGTCGGTTGTCGTCGTCGCGTGTCGCCTCTCTCCCTCTCCCTCTCTCTCTCTCTCTTTTTCTCTCTCTCTCTTCCTCCCCCTCGGTCTCTCCCATTCTCTGTCTCTGTCTCTCTTTCTCTCTCTCTCTTCCTCCCCCTCGGTCTCTCCCATTCTCTGTCTCTGTCTCTCTTTCTCTCTCTCTCTTCCTCCCCCTCGGTCTC
>NW_014577323.1:240126-242911 GCF_000485595.1 Priapulus caudatus | reverse complement strand
TTTCAAAAGAAACAAGTGGAGCCACTCTGGAAATGCGTGACTAATAATCAGTAGCGTTTTAAACCTAGGGGAGGCACGCACAGACACGTGAGCGAGGTAAATGCTGGATTACTGGCCGACAAAAAGGCCGTGCGCATTACGTCAATCGTGTGACAAGTGTGAACCCGATAATCTGTATGCACGTCCTCGCGCCGGTCGCGTGTCCACGTATTGGTGCGCTGTGTAGGCTTTTATGTACGTGCATATCACGTTTGTGCGTGTCTCGGCGCTTATGTACGTGACATATCCTCGGGTGTGCGCGCGTGTGCCTCGCCGATGTATGTACGTGCATATCTCGTGCGTGCGTGTCCTGTGTGTCGTGCGCGGCATATCCCCGGGTGTGCGTCGTCCTTCATGTGTGCAATATTCTGATGTGCGCGTGGCTCGCGTGTATTATGGCGTTCATTAATCCTGGCGTGTTTACATATCCTCTGGCGGTGCGCCGGGCCTCGTGATGTGGTGCGCGTGCGTGCATATATGCGGCGGCGGTGCTCGTAGAGATCCTGGGTGTGCGAAGCGAGTGTGTGTATGTGAAAGCCGCACTGGTCGGTTTATGCGACAGCCTGCTATAATAATAAATCAGTGAACAATTACTTTACGCCATCGATTGCAATCGGAGCGGATTTTTCTCATACCGCGCGCGTCTATTCACATTTCATAAAAACAAACACTGTCAGACATCAGCAAGTTTCACGACAGCAGATGACACCCTTCCACCATCCCCCCTCCCTCGTGTCCCAGCACGCGGGTTGCAAGAATGGGAGCCCTCCCTCCCTTCCTCTCTTTCCTTCCCTCCACCCAGATCTCAAATACCTCTATACAAGACTACTGAATATATATATATATATATATATATATATATATCAGGTTATCGAGAATACTTTAATCCCCTTCTGCCCACGTGGTTTATGCGCGCCCCCTGTCGCTCCTCTGCCACCAGGGCTCCAGCCGCGCGCTGCGGGCAAGCGATTTGCATTCGCTAAAATAATACTGGCGGTATAATTAAGTATTGTTGCTGCGCGCTTATTAAAGGTTCCGTATTAAAATTCCCCAAATAGACAATTTGCGACGATTTTTGACCTGAAAGGATGCAGTTATTCGTCGCCGACAATTGTCCAGAGGTTTCTTTGACGGGTAGG
Organism: Priapulus caudatus; assembly: GCF_000485595.1. NCBI lineage: Eukaryota > Metazoa > Priapulida > Priapulimorpha > Priapulimorphida > Priapulidae > Priapulus > Priapulus caudatus. The sequence goes on along the minus strand of NW_014577323.1, from coordinate 241,733 downwards.
AGTAATTGGAAGAAGAAAAATGGAGCCATGCCCAGTTCTCGGGAGTCGTTGAGGCGAGCCCACGTTCCGATGTTAATGGCAGTAATCTCTCCTTTGTCGTTATTGTGCATGAAAATTTTCTAAATTTATGATTAATAATACGCGAGGCAGCGAGCAGTCGCCACGGCGACGCCAGCCCGTATCCGTGGCGATGGAGATTAAAAGGAATATGCGAGCTCTAATTGCTGTCTCCTTACAAGCGGCCATAAAGGCGCGCAATTCATTCCATATCGCGGAGATATTTAAACATCTAATGGTATGTGGCTTTTCAGAATGATAAATTATGTTTCAAAATTGATCTCAAAGTGCTCTAAACTCTTTTGACGTCGCGTCGGCGTCATTTCAGCGGCCGACTGATAGCCGAGGTGTCTTAGAAAAGCCACGACTGGATATATGAGAAACGCATGCATTGAGAAACGAACGGCCGCATATATACATACACACAAATACGTCTGAGTGTATATATATGCGTGCATGTTAATTTACCACGCCGCATTTTTTCTCTCGGCGAGCGAGAGAGCGAAGCCCCCTCCCCCACGCCAGCGTCTCCCGTCGGCTCGATGCTTCAATGAAAGAAGGAAGCTTCGCATGCGGGGAGACGACCGCCGCGTCGCAAGACGCACAATGCAGACGTCGCTTAGATACGAGTCGACATCCAATTCATCATCATCATCGTCATCACTCGCCACCGCCACCGCCACTGAACCAGCGCGACAAGAATTCGTCATCATCATCGTCACAATGACACGCCACCGTCAACGCTGCCCGGACGCAGGCACCATCGATTAATAAACATCATCACCACCATCATCATCATCATCATCATCATCACCACCAGCCACCGCCATCGCCAACGTCACCGCTGTCAGGACGCAAGCGCCATCGATTAATCCACATCATCATCATCACCAGCCACCGCCATTACCATCGCCATTGCCGCCTCCGCCTATGGGCAACGCCAATCCAACATCATCGTCACTCGCCACCGCCACTGCCGCCGCCGCCGCCACTGTCCTAGCCAATTAGACTGTTATCATAATGGCTACGCCGCCGCCGACGACGACGACGACGACGGTAATGAGCGCTTCGATTAGACAGCATGTCGTGAGCGTTCGCGTCGGCCAGCTAGATTAGACGCTCTACGCTACGGAACCTGCAAAGTTTAATTAAGACAAGCCGTCCACCGAACTCATAAACGCCGGGGAGAGCGCGTTTAACGGCCGCCGGCTATCTCGATATGTTAATTTCGCGCGCAGGCACTCGAATATTTGATAGATGTCATAGTTATGACATAAAAACCTAATAGGATTCGACTGAATTGACCATAAAAATATGGAAAATAGACGGGGACCGCTGGCGCGCGATAACCAGTGGGTGTCGCCCGGTCGTGAACGTCGCTGGTATATTAACTTGTGTGTGTGTGTGTGTGTGTGTGTGTGTGTGTGTGTGTGTGTGTGTGTGTGTGTGTGTGCGTGCGTGTCGTGTGTGTGTCGCGCGTCGTGCGTGTGTGTGTGTCGTGTCCGTGCGTGATGTCGTGTCGTGTCTGCGTCGCGCGCGCCGTGTGTCGT
>NW_014577323.1:235677-237299 GCF_000485595.1 Priapulus caudatus | reverse complement strand
TCTCTCTCTCTCTCTCTCTCTCTCTCTCTCTCCTCTCGTCTCTCTCTCTCTCTCTCTCTCTCTCTCTCTCTCTCTCTCTCTCTCTCTCTCTCTCTCTCTCTCTCTCTCTCTCTCTCTCTCTCTCTCTCTCTCTCTCTCTCTCTCTCTCTCTCTCTCTCTCTCTCTCTCTCTCTCTCTCTCTCTCTCTCTCCCTCTCTCTCTGTCTCTCTCTCCGTGTCTGTCTCTCTTTATCTCTTCATATCTCTCTCCGTGTCTCTCTCTCTCTCTTCATCTCTTCATCTCTCTCTCTCTCTGTCTATCTCTCCGTCTCTCTCTTTCTCTGTTTACACGGCCCGCCTAAATGGTCGTCTCCCGGCGGAGGAACGGGGAATCGGCGGGAAAAATTCCGGACGACCGAAACCGATTTCTCGAAATACTTCTCCGGGGAGCGGCGAAACAATTACGGCGAAATTGGAGCGCGCGGCCGGGTGAAAACTTTTGCTTAAATAAAGCTTTATGGGCGGCATGCTAACGGCCGAATCTACGCGCCGTAAAAGCGGTCCCGGGACGACCCTCCGGCGCAATATACGAGACAACACCTCTCAGACGACCGTAGCTACGATTGAGATTCGTACGTAAACGACTACTTAACGCGATGAGGCGACCCGCGCTGATTGGTCGCTCCTCTGTCATCGGAGGGCCGCCCCCCGTGCGGCGGCGGCGGCGGCGGCGGGGAGGGAGGGGGGTAGTGGAGGAGGTCACCGATAAACACGCCGACGACGAGAGCGCCGGGGATGATGACTCAGTGCGCGCGCTCGCGTCGTGTCGTGCTCGCATTCAATATCTGTATGTTTTTGCGCCGGCCGCAAATTAACATGTTTGGGATCAGTGTTTGATAAAAGAAGGCAATTTCGGCGTCGACTAATTGCGGCCCTCCACCTTCATTTGTCGCTATTCTTGCCGACGCACATCGACTCGCCCCGGCGACCGACGCTCCGCTCCTCGAGTGTATGCTAATTACGTTATGACCCTCGTGCAATCATTCCGAGGGTAAATTTAAGGTGTCCCCGAAGGTTGGTAGCGGCGACCGCCGCGCGCGCTGCGTTATTGTCGTTCGGCAATTATGGAGATGACGTAATTATGTATATTGATTTAATTGAAACGATCTTGTGTACCTTTGGCCGGTCGAAAAGGCCGCGATGGGCCACTGACCAGCATCTTCGCATCTCTGCACGGTGGGGGGGGGGGATAATACGGAGACTGCGAAGATAACAGCTTGACCATGCGTCATCATGGGGTACCCGTCACGTGTGCGTCGCCACCTACCCGCGATTACCGTATACATATATATATGTAGCCTTTTTAGACAATCGTAATTTCATACACGCACGCACACGCACGCACGCACGCACGCAAACACTCATGCACACACACCGTCAATGCGACCTAGTGGATAAGTCATCAAGAAAGCAGGGTAATGTATAGTCATCGTAGATGATTAGGAAGAATGTATGCAGCCAGTTCGAGTACATAGCAGTCTATGACGCACACACGCACACGCACACGCACACGGACGCACACACACACACGCGCGCACGCGCGCACACACACACACACACACACACACACACACACACACACAC
>NW_014577323.1:230054-235667 GCF_000485595.1 Priapulus caudatus | reverse complement strand
CACAGGTCCAACTCACGCTCACACACACACACACACACGCGCACACACTCTCGCTCGCACACACACACCCACACACACACACACACACACACACACACACACACACACACACATACACACTCACACACGCAGAGAGAGAACTCCAAGTGTGTAAGCGAGTGAGTGCGTGCAGCTCTCCCGCAATGCAGCCAACATCCACACGATTAATGTGGATCAGAACCGCGCGCGTTGCCCTTCCCTGGGAATTACTAATATCAACCGAGCAGCGTCCATGGAAAAACTTTGTTTGTTCTGCGGCATTTTTAATTAAAATATTATATAGATGTTAAAAACGTCTGCACATGGCAAGGCAGGCAGAAATTACTCCAAGTGCACGGCAATTCTCAGAAGGGTTGTCAGACGATTGCTTGGAAATCACATTAGGTAAAATTCGAGAGTAGCAAATGAGAAATTATCACAAGTGTCGAGGCGCACGCCGAAGATGATCATAAAATATTAATATATTTTATTCATTTATTTTGTATCATAAATGGCGTGCGCAGAAAGGAGGCTGAAAGGTTGAAACACACCTGGGGTACGTAATGCTGAGTAAATTGCTCGAGCGTACGATATAGCACGCCACGTTCTATCAGCGCTGACGACGTTGCGATTTTTATTCGCGCGAAAAAGAGAGAGAGGAAAAAATGTTCGACCCGCGAGCGGCCACCCTCGTGTTCTGCTAACAGGCGGAGTGTCTGACAAATCTGTTGCACTGCCAGTGTGCATCAGCATCGCAAGAAGTAGGGCGAAAATACCAAACTAATCAAGAACACCATCGATCAATCACATATATAAATATATAAACCAAATAACGCATGCGCGCGCACGCGCACATACAACACGCGCACGCGCACACACGCAAACAATTCGCGCGTGCATGCATACACGCACACGCGCGCGCACGCACGCAAATGCTGAACGCACACACAAGGGTAAATCTAACGCTACGAAGAAGCACGCTAAGAAGTGCAGGAGAAAGCAACGCCGCTTACGACGCCACGTGACTCACCTTCGACCAATGGCAGCAGCGCGTCCTTGTCGACGGGTTCGGGAAAGACGACGGCCGTGTCGCCTCTCATCAACAGCTCCTTAATCGCCTCCTCCTCGCTCTTCTCCTCCTCCTTCTCCTCGCTCTTCTCCTCGCCCTTCTCCTCGTCCTTCACCTCGTCCTTCTCCTCCTCCTTCTCCTCTCCGTTGACAAGCCTTGGCGACGCGGCGGCAGCAGGTGGCGGCGTGGCAGCAGCGGGGTCCTCCTTCTCAACGATCTCCAGCCGGTCCTCGCTGCCGTCGTCATCGTCGTCGTCGTCGGCGCTGGGCTCGGGCGACGCTTTCTCGTCAGCGCCATCTGTTAGAGGTTTCGGAGAGTCTTGTGTCTGTGTCTCGGATCCGAGTTCGGTTGATTCGGTTATGCTCTCTCCCATCTCGTCGTCAGGAACTGCAAAGAAAGACGAGCATGACGACTCTGGATTCGGATCCGGACGCGGTTGACACCGTGAACGATCGGAAATCTATCAATAATGTATCGAACGTGCGAGAATATTGAGGATTGTCACGTTGGCCGCTACATGGTGTTGCTTAACTAGACACCACGAGTAACGTTGGAAGCATATCAATCGCAAATAGCAATCAATCTGAGGTCGCAGGAAATTTTTCCGATCTAATTGTAACATCGCTCAATTAAAAATCCCTGGACCTGCTAAAGTCCACGACGATGCCCGTTACCGTTTACCCGTGGCGCGAAGCCACGTTACCTCTGACCGAACAGTAAAAACCCCAATACTGCGGAAACCTCAATAACGTAAAAAAAAACGTAGAAAAAAAACCAAAGACCGTAGAAGTCCTCGTTAGTTTGTTAGCGGCGAGTGAGCGTGGTACGTTGACAATGACGGCCGGAGATGACCACCTCGCAATGGCCAGCATCACAAGTGACCGGAGTGTTAGCCACTCGGGGAGCTTGCCTCCTGCGTGAAATTCCCGTGAATGTCGGCGTGAGGTTTGACCAGCCGATTAGCAATCGGCGACGACGACGACGACGTCGCCATAAAGCCAGCGCGGTCGTAAAACGATTTTTGTCCGCGTGGTGCGACTCTCGCTCCTTGCCTTCACTCTATCTCTCTCTCTCTCTCTCTCTCTCTCTCTCTCTCTCTCTCTCTCTTTCTCTCTCGCTCTCTTTCTATCTCTCTATCATGCTCTGACGCTCTCTTTTTTTCTCCTCTCGCGGCGCTCTCTCTATTTCTCTCTCTCTCCTCTATCTTCTCGCTTCGCTTTGTCTGCTTTATCTATATCTCTCTCTGCCTCCCTCCCTCTCTACTCCGCTCTCTCTGTCACTCTCGCTCACTTCTTCCCTTCTCTCCCTCCCTCTATCCCACATGCCCACGTAGTTAGAATGCCGAATTAGTACGGAGCGCCAGGCTACGAACACCTACGCAATTGGCGTGCGTATGTGTTCTGCCACTCATATCACCGGGCTTTGCCCTAGTCACGGATCACTGAAGCCAGTTATTTTCATTTTACGGTAGCGGGCTGCGATATATTCTACAGGCACGAACAACAAAACAATACAAACAAAGACAAGACACTACTACAAAGATAAGAACAAGAACAAGAACACGAAGATAAGACAGGAACACAAAGACAAGACACGCACACAAAGACAAGACACTACTACAAAGATAAGAACAAGAACAAGAACACGAAGATAAGACAGGAACACAAAGACAAGACACGCACACAAAGACAAGACACTACTACAAAGATAAGAACAAGAACAAGAACACGAAGATAAGACAGGAACACAAAGACAAGACACGCACACAAAGACAAGAACACCCACATGAAGACAGGACAAACGTGCAAAGAATCTGCTGTCGCGACAGCTTCTCCCCTTAATCCCAATAAGCGCGGAGCCGCCAGCGACCCGCGCCTCGCTCCCATCCCGTGAGAATCACCACTGATGAGCCGCGCAAGCTGAGCGATAAGGAGCCTGCAGTATTACCGACGCTAACCCTTGCCCCACGGACGCTGAAATCCACGGGGTCCGCACGCGCGTAGGTGGTAGCCGCAACGCTGATGCTCTGCTCCCACTGAGACGCGAGCGGCGTGTTTGCGACGGGAAAGACACTCTGGTTCAATCAGCCGATGCTGCTGATACGATCACGCAATTACGCCGAGGTGCAGCCCCCAGTCACATCGCGGAGCCGCCCGCCCGCCTGGCTGCCCGTCCGCGCAGCCGCCCACCCGCCACAGCTATGGTCACATCCCGTCACACCACCGCCGCCACGCGAGCGAAGGCGGCGAATGAACGAAACGATCGAAAACCGAGAAAATTTTAATAACCAGTAAAACTGCAGCGAGGGCCGTCTCTAATAGATTATAATGCGACGCGAACGTCCCTCCGCTAATCTACGGTGTGAGGACAGGCGGGGAGGGGGGATGTACGGGAGGGGACGCCGGAGAGATAGAGACGAACTGAACGGGTATCGCCTATAGTAGCGAGCCACGCGCGAATGTGTCTGCTGCTGCCTCTGTTCGCGCGCATCGACGACGTTATACTATAGCCATAACCAACACAGGAGAGCCCAACCGACAATCAGGCGGCTGCAAAATTAACGGTTAGCATCAAATAAATTGGGACGCATCCGCTAAGTACGTATAGAATCGGCGTCGGCGAAAAGACACGTCGGCGAGAGTGCGAGAATGCGTGAGCGCGAGTTTCACTGCTAATATACGTAGGCTCACCAGGTCTCCATTCTTCGCGGCAATGACCGACGCCGCCATTCAAACAACGTAATTTCACGCCAACAACGGCGCACTGACGAGCAAGCGAGAGACATAGAAAGGCACAGAGGGAGAGGGAGAGAGAGGGGTGTACGAGAGTGAGAGCGAGATAGAAGGAGAAAGAGAAAGGGGGGAGAGAGAGTGTGTGTGAGAGAGAGGGGGAGAGAAGAAGAGCGAACTTCAAGAACTTCAAAGCGCACCTTTCATTAAAGTTTGCCACATAATGGGTGCCTTTGTTTTGGCGTCTTTGTTGGCTCGGGCGACAAAGCATCGGCATGAAAGCTCGTTGCGCTGAATCAAACACCCGAGTCCTCTTATTAAGATGATTAGCAAGGAATTTGACGAGGCTGGGCGCTCCTTTTTTCGCTCGCTCGAGTGCTGTGTGCATGTGCGCGCGCGCGTGTGTGCGTACGAGCGTGCGTCTGTGTGTGTATGCGTGCACGTGCGCGCGCGTGTGTGCGTGCGTACGCTCATGTGCGTGTAAGCGTGGGTGTGTACGTGCGCGTGCTCGAGTCTATGTGTGCGCGCACGAGCGAACGTACGTACGCGCGTGTGTGCGTACGTGTGTGCGTGCGTGCCTGTCGCCGCCAGCGTTCACACTCCTACCACTCGCCGCCACGCGCCGATGAAGAAGGGACATCCCTGCTAGCAAATTGTCACGTCCTTTTGTCGCGCTGATGGTCAATCAGACCCTGATTGCTCTAACATGTTTGTACACTGTTTAATTGTGTTCATTTTAAGGTCGTAACAAACAGATAATGATCGCAGATGAGTCAGTGCGGCCGTGAATGGCCGTCCAATATTGCTTTAATGCCATAACCAGCCCCGTTGTGATAACATCCGCGGACGGAAAATATTGCCTCGCAAAATGACTAGCAATTTGCCGAAAGGTAATTTTTACGAAATCACCATCTTTGCTGCACTTTGTGTTATTAAAAGTCGCCGCAGCCGATAAAATTGTTCAAAGCAACGAAATTAAGGGGGCGATGATGAAGGCACCGGCCGGGGAGGATTCTGTAAGGCAGCGAGAGATGAGAGCCGCACACGCCTCGAGACCCGGAGCTGACCAACGCACACAAAAGCTTTTGTATTTCCACATAAAACCACTTAGCGGGCAATTTGAAAACCTCTGACGCGCGGGCAAAAAAGCGCGCGCCCCCGTTTTCGCCTGCCAGCCACCTCGCCGAGCGCGTCTCGGCGGGTGAGAAATAACAAGCCTCTAAAGAGGACCGACAAATAGTTTACAGCTACATTACGTCGCGGCTTATTTAGGGGGCGCGTCGATCTCTCTCTCTCTCTCTCTCTCTCTCTCTCTATCTCTCGCTCGCTTTGTCTGTTTATCTATATCTCTCTCTGCCTCCCTCCCTCTCTCTCGCTCTCTCTGCCACTCTTGCTCACTTCTTCCTTTCTCTCCCTCCCTCTATCCCACATGCACGTAGTTAGAATGCAATTAGTACGAAGGCAGGCTTACGAACACCTACGCAATGGCGTGCGTATGTGTTTGCACTCATATCACGGGCTTTGCTAGTCACCGATCACTGAAGCCAGTTATTTCATTTACGGTAGCGGGCTCGATATATTCTAAGGCACGAACACAAAACAAGACACAAAGGCAAAACACGACTACAAAGATCAGAACAAGAACACGAAGATAGAACACGAACACGAAGAAAAGACACGACCACAAATACAAGCCACGAACACCAAGACAAGACACGAACACAAAGACAAGACACTACTACAAAGATAAGAAGAAGAACAAGAACACGAAGATGAGACAGGAACACAAAGACAAGA
>NW_014577323.1:212120-230029 GCF_000485595.1 Priapulus caudatus | reverse complement strand
CGAACGTGCGAGAATATTGACGATTGTCCACTTTGGCGCTTACATTGGTTTGCTTATAGACACCACAAGTAACGTACTGGAAAGCATATCAATCGCAATAGCAATCAATCTGAGGTCGCAGCGAAGATTTTTCCGATCTAATTATAACATCCCCCTCAAATTAGAAAATCCCTGGACCTCGCCCTAAAGTCCACGGACGATGCCCGTTACCCGTTTTACCCGTTGGCGCGAAGCCACGTTACCTCTGACCGAACAGTTAAAAACCCCAATTACTGTCGGAACCTCAACAAACGTCAAAAAAAAAAAACCGTTGGAAAACAAAGACCGTTGAGAAGTCCTCGTTAGTTTGTTAGCTGGCGGAGTGAGCCGTGGTACGTTGACAATGACGGCCGGAGATGACCACCTCGCACTGGCGCCAGCATCACAAGTGACCGGAGTGTTAGCCACTCGGCTGAGCTTGCCTCCTGCCGGAATGTCGGCGTGAGGTTTGACAGCCGATTAGCAATTCAGCGACGACGACGACGACGTCGCCTAAAGCCAGCGCGGATCGTAAAACGATTTTTTGTCCGCGGTGTGCGACTCTCGCTCCTTGTCCTCACTCTCTCTCTCTCTCTCTCTCTCTCTCTCTCTCTCTCACTCTCATCTCTCATCTCACTCTCTACTCTCTCTCTCTCTCTCACTCTCTCTCTCTCTCTCTCTCTCTCTCTCTTCTCTCTCGCCTCTCTTCTATCTCTCTAATCATGCTCTTGACGCTCTCCTTTCTTTCTCCTTCGCGCGCTCTCTCTATTTCTCTCTCTCTCTCTCTCTATCTCTCGCTCGCTTTGTCTGCTTTATCTATATCTCTCTCTGCCTCCCTCCCTCTCTCTCGCTCTCTCTGTCACTCTCGCTCACTTCTTCCCTTCTCTCCCTCCCTCTATCCCACATGCACGTTAGTTAGAATGCCAATTAGTACGGAGGCAGGCTTACGAACACCTACGCAATGGGCGTGCGTATGTGTTTGCACTCATATCACGGGCTTTGCTAGTCACCGATCACTGAAGCCAGTTATTTCATTTACGGTAGCGGGCTCGATTATTCTAAGCAGAAACGACACAAAGATGCACACAAACGGAAGAAAAACCACCATCACAATAAAGCCACGACACCAACCAAGACAGAACACAAAGACAAGACACTACTACAAAGATAGACCAAGAAACAGAACCACGAAGACAGACACGACGAACACACAAGACAAGACACGGACCAAAAATAGGAACACGAACAGAAACACCCAAGAGAAACAGCGAACACAAGACAAGACACGCACACAAAAGACAAGAACACCCACATGAAGACAGGACAAACGTGCCAAAGAATCTGCTGTCTCGACAGCTTCTCCCCTTTAATCCCAATAAGCGCGGAGCGCCAGCGACCCGCGCCTTGCCTCCCATCCGTCGAGAATCACCACTGATGAGCGCGCAAGCTTGAAGCGATAAGGAGCCTGCAGTATTACCGATAGCTAACCCTTGCCCACGCGACGCTGATAATCACGGAGTCCGCACGCGCGTAGGTGGCAGCCGCCAACACTGATGCTCTGCTCCCAACTGAGACCGCGAGCGGCGTGTTTGCACGGCGGAAAGACACTCTGGTTCTCAATCAGCGATGCTTGCTGATACGATCACGCAATTTACGCGAGCGTGCAGCCCCCAGTCACATCGCGGAGCTCGCCCGCCCGCCTGGCTGCCCGTGCGCGCAGCCGCCCACCCGCCACAGCTATGGTCACATCCCTCACACCCCGCCCACGCGACGGCGAGCCCGCGGCCGAATGAACGAAACGATCGAAAACGAGAAAATTTTAATAACCAGTAAAACTGCAGCGAGGGCCGTCTCTAAAGATTATAATGCCGACGCGAACCGTCCCTCCGCTAATCTACGGTTGTGGAGGAGCGGGCTGAGGGGGATGTACGGGAGGGGACGCCGGAGAGATAGAGACGAACTGAACCGGTTATCGCCTATAGTAGCGAGCACGCGCGAATGTGCTCTGCTGCTGCCTCTGTTCGCGCGCATCGACGACGTTATACTATAGCCATAACCAACACAGGAGAGGCCCAACCGACAATCAGGCGGCTGCAAAATTAACGGTTAGCATCAAATAAATTGGGACGCATTCCGCTAAGTACGTTATAGAATCGGCGTCGGCGAAAAGACACGTCGGCGAGAGTGCGAGAATGCGAGAGGCGCGAGTTTACTGCCTAATATACGTAGGCTCGCCAGGTTCTCATTCTTCGCCGGCAATGACCGGACGCCGCCATTCAAACAACGCTAATTTCACGCAACACGGCCGCACTGACGAGCAAGCGAGAGACATAGAAAGGCACACGAGGGAGAGGGAGAGAGAGGCGTGTACGAGAGTGAGAGCGAGATAGAAGGAGAAAGAGAAAGCGGGAGAGAGAGTGTGTGTGAGAGAGAGGGGAGAGAGAAGCAGCGAACTTCAAGAACTGTCAAAGCGCACCTTTCATTAAAGTTTGCCACATAATGGGTGCCTTTGTTTTGGCGTCATTTGTTGGCTCGGGCGACAAAGCATGCGCGTGAAGCTCGTTGCGCTGGAATCAAACACCCGAGTCCTCTTATTAAGATGATTAGCAAGGAATTTGACGAGGCTGGCGGCCGCTCTTTTTTTCCGCTCGCTCAGTGCTGTGTGTGTCGTGTGTGTGTGTGTGCATGTGCGTGCGCGCGTGTGTGCGGTACGCGCGCATGCGTCTGTGTGTGTATGCGTGCACGTCCGCGCGCGTGTGTGCGTGCGGGTACGTCATGTGCTCGCGAGTCTGATGTTGTGCCGCGCACGAGCGAACGTACGTACGCGCGTGTGTGCGTACGTGGTGTGTGCGTGCCTGTCGCCGCCAGCGTTCACACTCTACCACTCGCCCGCCACGCGCCGATGAAGAAGGACATCCCTGCTAGCAAATTGTCACGTCTTTTGTCGCGCTGATGGTCAATCAGACCCTGATTGCTCTAACATGTTTGCTACACTGTTTAATTGTGTTCATTTAAGGTCGTAACAAACAGCATAATGATCGCAGATGAGGTCAGTGCGGCCGTGAATGGCCGTCCAATATTGGCTTTAATGCCATAACCAAGCCCCGTTGTGATAACATCGCGCGGACGCGAAAATATTGCCTCGCAAAATGACTAGCAATTTGCCGAAAGGTAATTTTTACGAAAATCACCATCTTTGCTGCACTTTGTGTTATTAAAAGTCGCCGCAGCCGCATAAAATTGTTCAAAGCAACGAAATTAAGGGGCGATGATGAAGGCACCGGCCGGGGAGGATTCTGTAAGGCAGCGAGAGATGAGAGCCGCACACGCCTCGAGACCCGGAGCTGACCAACGCACACAAAAGCTTTTTGTATTTCCACATAAAACCACTTAGCGGGCAATTTGAAAACCTCTGACGCGCGGCAAAAAAGCGCGCGCCCCCGTTTTCGCCTGCCAGCCACCTCGCGAGCGCGTCTCGGCGGGTGAGAAATACACAAGCCTCTAAAGAGGACCGACAAATAGTTTACAGCTACATTACGTCGCGGCTTATTTAGGGGGCGCGTCGATCGCTCGACGCGGGGTAAACAGTTTTCACACGACTGCAAATGAGGGGCGACGGCGCGTGTGTGTGTGTTGCGTTTGTGCGTGTGTGTGTGTGTGTGTGTGTGTGTGTGTGTGTTTGTGTGCGTGTGTGTGTGTGGGGCTGGGTGGGTGTGTGTGTATACGCGTGTGTGTGTGTGTGTGTGTGTGTGTGTGTTGTGGTGTGTGTGTGTGTGTGGCGTGTGCGTGCGCGTGCTGTGTGTGTGTTGTGTGCTGTGTGTTTTGTGCGTGTGTGTGTGTGTGGAGCTGGGTGGGCGTGTGTGTATACCGCGCTGTCTGTGTGTGTGTGCTGTGTGTGCTGTGGTGTGTGTGTGTGTGGTGTGTGTGTGTGTGCGCGTGCGCATGCGTGCGCGTGTGTGGGGGGTGTTGAATCGCACAGACACGTTATATTTGCTATTGCGGTTTAGTTTTACACACCCCATTCACGTGCCTCTATGTCTGCCAATGAAACGCACTGCCAGCGAGCCGATTATATATGTATAATATATATATATAATATATATATATATATCAAGAGCTAATAATACCTATACTAGGTATTATTAGCATTATTCTATGATATATATATATATATATATAATATATATATATATATTATATAAAGTCGTTGGCTGAGTTGAAATTACATTAGCAGATTCATCTCGTGTAGGTGGAGATTCAGTGAATCCTTGCTGAACCATTACCAGATGTTTAATCTCGAGCTGTCAATCACCGACCGCGGCGGCCACGCCCACGCGCCTTACAACACAAGCGCGTGTGGACCTGCAGCATGTCCTTGGTTTAACCTGATGAGTCAGGTCAGTCAAGGAGCGCGGACACAGATGAGCTCCATTTGTGCATGCGTCTGCCTCTTACTCCCACAGATGGACAATATTCCCCCCCCCACATATACACTTGCACTCATCCCCTTGCATCTTCGTTAGGTTAATTAAGCAAGCAACGATTACGAAGTGTGGCTTAATTGTTCACTTCAGTTGATAAATAATCCTGATTGGGTCTAGACCGCATAATGGGGCAGCGTCACAATGGCGACAGTGTGCGCACTTACGGGGACGGCACTATCGTGACTATTATGTGCGTATTCTGCCAAAATAAACCGCCAAGTGTGTATTTTGGCAGCCTGCTCCCCCGTGATTAGACGCTAGCGCAGAACAAAGACGCAATAATTACTTCAGACGCGACTCCTTAGTAAATTAACGGCCTGAGAAATAATATTTGTTGTCGCTAAAAACCGACGAGGCGCGCTCGTAGATTGATAACATTTTCAGTTGAAAAGAATTCGATTCGACGAGTGACACTGTTGTGACAATAAATATCGAAGATCGATGCATCGCCATTTTTTCCCTCCTACGAATTTACGGTATGGCTAATAGAAGCAAGCGATCGCAATTAACCGCTGAAATAATTAATCCTAATTACTTTAGACGCAACCTTCCCTCACGCGAAGATGCCACCGCCGCGTTTAGGTCTACGCTAATACGCCACGCACGCACGCATGCACGCCCCCCGTCCTCCACGCCCGAACACACACACACACGCGCGCGAGCACGCACGCCACACACACACATAAACGCACGCACGCACGCGCGCGTACACACACACACACACACACACACACACACGCACACACACGCACACACACGGCGCACGCCCCTACACATACACGAACGTACACACATACACACACGCGCGTACACGCGCACACGCCAACTGTGTACGATACCATTCGCCAGTACTGTCAACCCGCCATACTCTATATAGTAAATATCGCTGGAATGCGCAGCCTCGGTGGATGCTGCAGGAATTAACGGCAAGTGTCAACGGATTGTATGCGTGTATACACGCACTGGCACCAATAATCCGCCGAACTTCATAACACGGCCGGTGGCCTCTGCCCGCCTACGAATCATTCACGCCCGCGCCTTAGTAAACACGAGGCTTTTTAGGGGAAAATATGAAATTTATTAGAAAATTCGCAGAGATGCAATGAGGCCGGTGACAGATGTAGGATAGGTGGTAGACTAATATATATATATATATATATATATATATATATATATATATATATATATATAAGAGAGAGAGACGAGAGAGAGAGAGAGAGAGAGAGAAAAAGAGAGAGAGAATATTATATTTATTATATATATATATTATATATGCCCCAACCAACACGGTATATACTGTATACGCTGTATATTTCGCGGTGGTTTAATTTTCGCGAATTTCGCGAACGCGTCCTCGACCGCGAAAATAACAACACGCTATTCTTCACTGATTCGGAAATTCACCGACCACGAAATTGTCCGTCAAGTCTGAATTCGCGAAAATATCTGTACGCGAAAAATATGGCGTATACAGTAATCAACGCACGCAATGTAATAAATGGATGTGTGCGTAGCTATATGTATAATGCGTGGGGGACATGTGAGTGCGATTCCCCGCAGCAGTGCTATTTGTCTTGCTACCTGTGATAACAATATACATCTGCGTGCCAGCCAGGCAAGGTCAATACGGGGGTGGGGGGGATATAGCGTGTGATTGCGCGCCACACACTCTGTAAAACAAATTCATCAGCGGCACGTAATGAGAAACATTTACCCCGATCATAAGAATAACACTTCAAACTAATAATTGCATTTAGAATCACACTTGAATGTCTTCGAGCCAGTAGAAAATTCCGTATATTAATTGCTGCTTATATAACCAATTTTATCTTTCAGAAAATATCTAAAAAAAAATAACACTTCGTCCTATCAGCTGAAGGTAGATATAGCTCAGAACATACTTATTAATGCTGAGAGTAACGAGGGCTTGTGAAATACGGGGCACTTTCGGTAAAAACAAAACAAACAAAAATAAAACGTGTAATGATTAATTTGTAGGCCTAGTGAGCATATACTATGTAGTGAGGTAATACGTCAATAATACAATCAAGAACACGTAAACTAAAAAAAAAAGAACGTCACGAAAATAAAAGCTTTATGTGATCTCACTAATATTTAATCGAACTTCTCCGCCCAGATTATTACCTGCTATATACTGTCTATATAATTACTATTATACTACATTATATTACCATATATTACTACCGTCTAATGTCTCGGAGCGTCATATAAGTCGCGAAATACGGTAGCAGACATAAATCATCAAAAAAAATTATCCAAGCGTCTAGCCGCGGTTCGCATAGGCATGTATTATCGTAGATTATTATAACGACGGCGGTTCTACGTCTGCCATTTTACATGTGGCGCCCAGTTGTACCCTGCCGCTAGGTGCCGCCACGCTCGCTGCTGCCGTCAGCGCGCGCGAGACGGCGCGCAAACTGCGCTGACCCCCAGCGGAACTTCATCCCACGCACAGGTGCATGTTGTTAACTCTCCCCGCAGCCGAGCACTCATCAGGTGCGCGTGTTTGTGTTTCTTAGCTGGCGCCACTGGCGTAAGACGCAGCAGCCCACAGGTCCAACTCACGCTCACACACACACACACACACCCGCGCATACATACACGCATACACACATGGCGCGTAGTTTATATCGGGAAGCAAAAACAGCAACACCTTGAAGTCTTTGTATTTATAACTTAGGTGGGATGTTTGGGCAAGCTGGCGCCACGCGATCCCCCAGCTGTCAGCGACCGGGCGACATCGCAATAAATGAAAACACGTTGCCACGGCAACGGGATGAGGGGAGATGCTACGGGAGCCAGGACGACCGGCCTTGCCTCCTCACCTACGACAAACAAGAGTCCGCCTCGTGGGCGAGCGAGAGCGCCGCAGAAACGCCGACATGACTCCCCGAGACTGGCGCGGGCGTCGCGCGCGCACGTACGCGAAGGCGGCAAACGCGCGCGTCGGGGCGCAGTCTATGAAATACCGGGGATAATCTTACAGCAACAACATTATACCTAACATAACATGAGCCGGGCCGTTTCCTGTGCGTGAACTCTACTGTGAAACGAACGCGACCCGCCACGTAATGGATGCCTCCTACTTCGCGCCGACGCACTGATTTCATGCGATGCGAGCCTTAGCTGACAGACAAATTCCACGTAGAGAGCGCGCACAGCAGCTATCGCCCCCTACCGGTAACCTGACGCGACCTTGTAACACCTTGCTGCGTGCGGTCAACGCTCTGCCACGCAACCACATCACGCTCGCCTCTCTCCCTCACCTTTTTGTCAATGTGTATAAATTTTAGCTGCAAATCGCAGCCGGTAGCGTTTGCAGTGGTCGAACCAGCCGTTTAGCGTGGGGGGGGGAATTTATTAGTAGGGGACGTTTTATTCGTGGTTTTGAGCGCACAATAGCAGTCGCCAGTTGGCGCTACCAGCAGTACCAACATTGCTAACAGCAGCTAGCAGCACTATAGCGGTACGAGTAGGGGTGTTGCTATCCCCCGGGCGTGGAGGGAGGTCACGTGATAACGTTGACGAGGACGTTCAAAACGTTAACGCTAACGGTAACCCTCACTACAACACCGCCAACACTAACCCTCACACTAAATATATATGTATCGCCGCGCTGTATATAGGCATTGTGATCCACAAAAATTAATCTATGGTGTGGGGACAAATATCATGATGCAAAAACCTTAACCCTAACCCTAATCCTAACCCTAGCCCTAACCCTAACCCTAACCCTAATCCTAACACTATCCCAACACTAGTGCTGCCACGTTGCGGTCACCTCCCTCCACGCCCGGGGGATAGCATTACCCTACGAGTAGCAGCATCAGTAGCAGCAACAATTGCTACCAGCAATGGCTACCAGCAGTATAGCAGCGGCGGCAGCAGCATCGCGAGAAGCTGCAGAGACCATGACCGCGCCATGTGCACTCCTGCCCGCCTCCCACCCGACAACGGATGCTGCCGCCGCCGCCGCCGCCGCTGCTGCTGCCGCCGCTGCTGCTGCTACCGAGCCGTACCCGACAGGTGTGGGCCACATCCTCCAGGTTTCCCACAAGCCGACGCGCCGAAATCGGATCCGGTGCACCTAAGACGGCGGCGTAAACACGGCGGGCAGACCGGCGGCGACGGCGTCAGGCCCGTTTACGGCCGCCACCGAGCATTAATCACGGGGTTAACAGTTTATTTGTACTCGCCGGCGCACTTGCCGTGCGTGCACTTTACGTGCGTAATCTTCAGCACCTGTCGTGCGAGGGGGAGGGAGGGAGGCTGAGGAAGAGGCGGGGAGGAGCGCTCCCATGGTTACTAATGGAAGCCATTAAAGGCGCGATATAAATGCGCCCCGCGAAGCGACTGTTTATGTGTGGCTATAGCTGGTCCACACACACAAAGCACGCACACATACACTGCTCTCCTCCCCCTTTCGCCATATCCCGCCCTCTCTCTCTCTCTCTCGCTCTCTCGCTCTCTCTCTCTCTCTCTCTCTCTCTTTTCCCCATCTCTCTCCCACGCTCTCTCTCTAACACACACGCACGCACGCACGCACGCACGCACGCACGCACGCACACAAACACACGGACTCAAACACTCTCTACCTAGTTCCCTCGCTCTCTCACCACCTCTCTCTCACTCTCTCTCTCTCTCTCTCTCTCTCTCTCTCTCTCTCTCTCTCTCTCTCTCTCTCTCTCTCTCTCTCTCGCTCTCATTCTCTCAACATCTTTCCTCCTTATTTGTTTCCCTCTCCCTCGGGTTTCTCGCTTTTTCTTTCATCATTCTCTCTATGAATGTCGCTACAACCCAGCAAGCCTAAATCAGCCACGCGAGACACACGCCGCGAGGTACATGCCGCCAGATAGCGACTCCGACTCGTCGTACTTCGTTGACCTTTTCACTCGGCGACCTTTGCCGAACCTTGTCGCTTTTTCTCTTGTTATTTCCGAGCGACGAAGCTTGCCGACAAAAATCTCATCGCTTCTTCAAGTCGAACGACCTTGCGCTACGCGGTGTAAAAAGTGTAAACCGTCTCGAGCGGCTGCTAAAATCCGAAATGACTCATAAAATTCAGGTGAATCTCTCCGAGATTCCGAACGTTTGACGAAGCAGACCAGGTCCCGATGATGAACCGCTATGCTGGGAATCGGCTATTTTGAGAGGTTCGGTATGTGTGCGCGTGTATCCCTGCTGACATCACCGTATCAATGACAGCACACTATCCATGCCCGGAATTACAAGCACCATTGCCGTTAGCTACACCTTCCCCCCGCTAACGGTCCGTACAGAGAACGGGCTTCCGCGGCAACTGCTGTTATTTTAATCCTCTTATCTCGTGCATCAATGCGGGTGAGACCACCTTCGCCTTTGTTTTCCAACTGTTTTTCGCTGACCCAATTCCTCTTAAGCTTTCTCAGATTATCGCCTCTTGGCGGTGCATATTAGGGTCGGTGCCGAGTCAGGTATGTCATGCTGGAATCACTGCATGACGAGCTCAGAGGCAGACCTAGTCACCGAGACAAAGACCGAGAGAAAGGGATGGAGAGAGAGAGGGAGGAGAGAAGAGAGGGGATAGAAGAGAGAGGGAGGAGAGAAGAGAGGGGATAGAAGAGAGAAGAGAGAGACGAGAGAGTAGAGAGAGAGAGAGAGAGAAAGAAAGAGAAAGAAAGAAAGCGCGAGAGAGAGAGAGAGAAAGAAAGAAAGCGCGAGATTGAGAAAGAAAAGACAAGAGAGAGGAGAGGGGAGATAGAAGAGAGTAGAGAAAGAAAGTCTTTATGATTTTCAAAATGCACTCATCAGTCTTTCAATCATCCTTATATGAAGCCCTTTGCGAGCATGCGCATTGTTACTAGATTCGGAAGACGTATAAGGAAATAACCCCCACCTTCCCCATCGCTGGAAGACGCAGCGTTGTTGATCAACAAGCAGGTGTGAAAACAATAGCATCGTGTAGTGCGCGTGCTAAATAATTACAAACGTTACAATGCCGAACGCAAGTGCAGCGCCGGCGGGAGACCGAGTGGGTCTCTCACACCTCCGCGTGGCGGTGAAGAGGACGCGTGTGCACCCGCCCCACAATCGCCCACCCACCCCCCGCGCGCGCATTCACCGAGTCCGCAAGTCTTTCGCCTTTGCGGCGAGCACTACACTGCCCGTCGGCACGGAACGAATGCTGATGTCGGCACGTGACCTTCGCCGGTGGTCAATGCCGACGTCGGCAACTCACGGCAAATCAGAGACAAAGAGGCGATTAGCGGTGACGGTGTTGTTTGTCGACCATCTCGCGAGAAACAACTTAATATCGCGCGAGCGCGGGGGTCGAATTTATTGTACGCGCGGGGCCGCACTGAGTGGCATTACTTCTGCGTAATTTAGCACAGATAGCTGTCCTTATAGTCCTTATTAGTCGTCGTCGACCGTGCATCCCGCCGAGCGCGAGAGCTGCCGAGTGGCGGCGACGTCTTTCGGTGGCGACGTTTGCGTCGCGTCGTCGTCTATTGTTCGCCGACGGCAACAATACGCGAATAATTGTCGCGAAGTTAATTTCGACTCGGGCAAATTATCACGTTTAAAGTGCCGGAGAGCGGTCCCGTAATCACGGGGTAGCGTGCGTCGCTCTCCCTTAGTCTCTCTCTCTCGCGCGCTCTCTCTCTCTCTCTCTCTCTCGCTCTCTCTCTCTCTCTCACTCTCTCTCTCTTCTCTCTCTCGCTCACACACACACACACACACACACACACACACACACACACACACACACACACACACACACACTCACTCACTCTCTTTCTCCTCTCTTACCAACCCTGTCTCTCGCGCGCGCTCTCTCTCTCACACACACACACTCTCTCTCTCTCTCTCTCTCTCTCTCTCTCTCTCTCTCTCTCTCTCTCTCTCTCTCTCTCTCTCTCTTGCACATCCCCCCTCTCTCTCTTCCCCTTTCACTCCCCCTCTCTCTCTCTCTTCCCCTTTCATTCTCTCTCTCTCGTCTTTTGCACAGCCTCTCTCTCTCTCTCGCCACCTTTCCCCTTTTCTCTCGGCACGCTCTCTGTTGAACTCGCTTTTGGTTGAGGTCACTCCTCTTACCGTCTGTCACACCCTCTTTCCCTCTCTTATTTCCCTAATCTTCTTCTCGATTTTCCTTTCTCTGTCGCCCCTCTCTCCCTCTTTTCCGCCCTCCTTCCCTGTCTCTCTCTATCGCTACTCGTGGCTCGATAGCCGCCCGTAAATAACGCAGGGAGATGGTGATTTATCGTGTTTGTCACGCACATAAAGGCAAAGTCGCTCGTTATTAAAGGCATTGTGTTACGAGTGGGTGATCAGAGACGAGCAGCCATTGTACCGGGCGTCGAGCCGACAACAAACTTAGCGAATCAACAAAGCTAGTTGCCAATTCGCACAGCGCGTGCGACCGTGAGCGTGTACGTGTGAGTGTGCGTCGTAACGCGCGCGCGAGCGCGTGTATTTGAGTACGTGCGTACATGCACGCGCGTCTGCGAATGCGTACGTGTTTCTACACGTGTGCGTGCTGCGTAAGGCGAACAGCCGTGCACACATTCTGCTTCCGCTACTCTGAATTTTATTTGCGCTAGGTTTCATGAAGCCAACTGCATCTCGCGCAAGCACGCACACACACACACACACACACACACACACACAACGACGGCGCGCGCGCGCGCGCGCACGCACACACACACGCACACACGCACGCATACACACAAACACACACACACACACACTTACATACGTGCGTATCGTCGACTAATGGCGCGCACCGCGCGCTGTGATTCAGACCGTCTCCGAAATTACATCACCGAGTTGATTTAGGCTTCTACTGTAGGAGACGGCGAGCTAGCGCGCTCGTGAAGTAAGAATGTAGCATGTTTACTTAGGTGATGCACACGGATGTGGCAATTCAGGGCGACATGCCAAAACATCGAGGGTAAATATGGAGTCTGCAAAACCACTACACGGCTGCCATTATTGCGGTTACGCACCTATGCAACGCGCGCCGCTATATTTAGAGTCAGAAGCGCGTGACACCGTTACAAACGCAATCTGAGACGCGCCGAGCGAGCGCTATACTGTGCACTCGCTCCTCAACCACATCTCTCTCGCTCTCTCTCTCTCTCTTTCTCTCTCTGTTTCTTCTTTCTCTCTCTCTCCTCTCTCTCTCTCTCTTTCTCTCACTCGCGACGCGCGCGCTCTCTCTCCTCTCTCTGTTCTTTCTTTCTCTCTTTCTCTATCTCTCTCTCGCGCGCTATTTCTCTATATCTCTCGCTCTCCTTTCTCTCTCTCTCTCTCTCTCTCTCTCTCTCTCTCTCTCTCTCTCTCTCTCTCTCTCTCTCTCTCTCTCTCTCTCTCTCTTCGCTCTCTCTCTCATCTCTCTCTCTCTCTCTCTCTTCTCTCTCTGTCCTCTCTGTCTCTGTCTCTGTCTCTGCTCTCTGCTCTCTTCTCTCTCTCTCTCTCTCTCTCTCTCTCTCTCTCTCTCTCTCTCTCTCTCTCTCTCTCTCTCTCTCTCTCTCTCTTTCTCCCACATTCTGTCTCTCTCTATCTAGCAATCTGTCTCCCCCTCCTATACTCTCCTCCCTTCTCCTCCCCCAACGTTCTCGCTTTAACGAGTCGCCGTGCGAACTGTTGCGTTAGGCCGTGTGTGTACGCTTAAACAAAGCTACGCTTGATCTCTGACCGTTTGTGTTTAGCGCCCCGCACAATAGCCGGTCACGCGCCCGCAATCACGCTCCAGCGGTAACTGTTCCACGCGCGCACAATAGTCGCGTCATCGCGCTATTATTCGCTCGTCAATAATGGCGGTGTACGTGGCGGCAATCACGGGTGGGCACGTGGCCACGGCGCGCGGTCATTATGTGTCGTTATTCATCTCGTAATGAGAAGTTAGACAAACCTGACCGAGCATGAGCACTAGCTAAGCAGCAAGCGGCGGGCGGGCCAGCGCCGCGTGCGAACTTTCTCCGCAAAGAAAAGCTGGCGGATGTTGTCTCTTTGTCCGCGGAAACACGCTTTACCTACGCGTGCGCGCGTGCGTACACGTGTGTGCGTGCGCCTGAACGCGCGCGTGTGTGCGCGCGTGCGTGCCACAAAATTACGTATGTACGAGCCACAAAATTAGCTTCGATTTCAAGCGAAAACAATAGCGTTCATCATCAATCTACTACCTTAAGCACGCACACACACGCACACACGCACGCACACAAACACATACATAAACACGCACACGCACGCACGCACACAAAACACATATATAAACACGCACACGCACGCACGCACCACACAACATAAATGCACGCACGCACGCACGCACGCGCGCGCGCACACACACACACACACACACAAATACAAAAACACACGCACGTACGCACGACACGCACGCACGCAGCACACACAAACACGCTCATGCACACACACACACACACACACACACACCACACACACACACACACACACACACACACACACACACACACACACACACATACACGCACGCACACACATACACGCACGCACGCACACACACACGCACACACACACAAAACATACAATAATATACTATCAGGGCTAAATAATACCTCTTATTATTATTATTATTATTATTATTATTATTATTAATAAGGTATTATTAGCTCTTGATACCATGTCGCCGATCGAACGAGCAAGCAGTGACACCGCACGCCGACAGGAGCGCGCCGGGGCGCGAGCACCGCCGTCCACATGTCTGTGGCGCTTCCCACACGGAAACCCGATCCGACCGTACAGCCCGCCGCAAAATTCAGGTTGCCTGCGATTTTACGAGGGCCAAAGGTAAGGCTGCATGGGAAGCGCGAGAGCGGGGCCTGAGTGACGCGGCCACATGCACCCGCACTGCGGGAAGGCCAGGGAAGGAGGGAGGGGGGGGGGAGGAAGGATGCGGATAACCTTCAAGGTATTTAGAGTAAGGGGAGCGTGAGCGAGATAGAGAGAGCGAGCGAGAGATAGATGGATAGATAGATAGATAGATAGATATAGATAGAATAGATAGATAGATAGATAGAGATAGATAGAGATATAGACAGATAGATAGATAGATAGATAGAGATAGATAGATAGATAGATAGATAGATAGATAGAGATAGATAGATAGATAGAGAGAGAGAGAGAGAGAGAGCGCGAGAGGAGGGCGACATTAGAGGGGGAGGAATAGGGCGAGAGAGGGGGATGGAGGAAGGGCCGCCGCTGCGAGATAGAGAGAGAGAGAGAGAGAGAGAGAGAGAGAGAGAGTGCGCGCCGCGTGAAGGTAACCGATACGTCTCTGTGCGCGCCCTTGCCGAGTGACGTCCACATGTGCGCGCACTATCACCTTATATAGCGCTTGTTTATGGTTGGACAACCTACGTACGGAGCGCTACCCGCTCCATGGGCGGCCGGCTCCTGCCTTTCTCTGGAGAAGCGACCCTCTCTATCATCGCGAGAGTGCGGAAGGGGGAGGGTGCGTAGTTAACTCAAAGAGCGACGAGCGGGGGAGGGTGCGTAGCTAAGTCAAAGAGCGACGAGCGGGGGGAGGGGTGTGTATAGTCAACTCCCAAGAGCGACGAGCGAGCGGGGAGTGGCGGAGTTAAACTGAAACGTGAAATACCTCACGTTGACGCCCGTTTCAGGATGCTGCTGTTGCTGCTGCTGCCGCCGCTGCGTCACGCCAGCAGCCGTGCAGCATCATCATCATCATCTGCACATCCTAGATAACCGGGCCGGTGGGGAATTTCGACTCGCGCAACTCGACGAAGATCCATCGCGAATAAATTCATCGCTTACGTGCTCGTCGGTCGGTTATTCTAGTAACAGCGAGTACATGCATGCCTCCCGCTTCACACACGCGCACCCGCCGGTGCTAAATTAATCCGTTTGTTTGACGTAAGACAGCGTAGACGACGTCACGTCGCGCGTGCACCGGCGAAGGTCGAGAACTGTATAGCGAGAACTCGAGAGCTGTATAGTAGTACTTACACCGCGAATCTCTACGTACATATTCAGCACACACGCACACACACGCGTTGGCGATATTAGCAATGCATATCGATCGTGTATACTCAATATGCGTCTTCTAGGTGCATGCTAATACACACGCGCGCGCGGGTACGAGACGTTAGACGTTAGACGTTATGGTACGTAGGCCTACGTACGGACGGACGCAAACCTAACTTTGAGTTGTTAATGCCGAGTAGGCTCGCTCCGTCGATACCAGCTGATTGAGAGCGCGGACACGCACTGCTTACGCCGATCCCGTATTTCGTCGGGGCATTATCCGAAGAATGCTGAAATCTGTACTTATTTCCTGTGCCGTCGTCGGGGCTTCCTTCGCCGACGTTCCACGGATTCGGTCCGCGCTTGTTTCATCCCCGCCCCGCGCCTCGCCCACCGTTCTCCGACCCACGATTAATAGCGGAGCAGCCATTAAGTTTCAATTAAAGACGAATCGTTCAATCCGAGCTGATCAGATTAATTGAACGTCGATTGTTAAACCTTGTCCCGACATGCTCGCCAATCTTTTACGGAAATTGAATTGTGACTAAGAAGCATGACGGACAGGAACCCGCCGAAGAAGAATGATGGCAAGATGAAACGGTCGTGCCCGCATGCTTCGATGGCTTCCTTCTCAGAGCTCAGCGTCCGGCCACCCACGGGAGGCAGGGCGGAGCGATGACGACAGCGGTGAGATCACCAACCCACGCACGCACGCACGCACGCAGGCACACACTCACGCACGCAAGCACGCACACACTCACGCACGCACGCACGCACGCACGCACTTGAGCCACGCCTCCATGGAAGCAATTCCTCCCTCACGACCTCCGTCGGTGTTTTCGTGGAATGATGAGTGTACCTGCAGCTTTTTCGGCTGCCAGTAAGACGGACGTGGCTCGGTGAATCACAAACACGCCCCACGCCTGGCTTCTGTCTCCACAACGCACTCCTGCAGATGCGGAGACAGGCACAGAAGCGGGAGATGAGATTGGAACCGACTGAAGCTGCAGGAGAGGCACGTGTGTGGGGTTGTGGCCAATACTGAGGCTGTGGAACTGGCAGGTGGCGAGGGTTAGGCCCAAAGCAGACGACGAGGAGGATGAGACGTTGGCGGAGACGGAGACGGAGCCAGAGGCGGAGAGGAACCCACGCAGCATAGATACAGCACAGTGATTTGTTATCTTCTCGCCACTAATAAGATTGCCCTCCAATCCCACAAATTCCATCAGTTAATAAACGGCATTACAGTTTGGTGGGCAAAGTTGAGCTGCTTTGTTCGGCATTTATTTGGCCCGGCGAGTGGACGCAGCGAGCGTGATTGTCACCAGTGCTACATCATCGGTGACATTATTAAGCTGACCCTCTATATATCACTACACTCCGAAATGGTATTGGCGAAGGTATACAATTACATCAGTCACTCTATTATCTCAGAGATGGGACAGAGGGAGGGGCGGGCGTGCGTGTGTGTGGTGGGGGAAGGCGACGGCATACAATCGCATACACATTAATTCCCCCTTCCGTTTGTTAGCTAAAGCGGTTAAGCGTCAGCGCGCGTAACAATCTGTTAATTCAGAAACGCGCATTAAAAATTTACTCTCGTTAGGCGACGCTTCGCTCTCGCTCCTTCCCCCTCCTCCCCCGCGCGACACGTACGACCACGATGCGCTTCGTGGAGCGAGAGCGAGAGAACGCCAATCGCTTACATCAATGTTAAATGAGCTGCGAGAGACTTGATAATGCAATAACCGTTAAGCACGTGGTGGCTGTATTAGCGAACTAGGTGAACAAAGCGCACGTCACACTCCCCACATATTCGGCCGGCCGATAGCCGCAAGGTGCGTGTGAGTCACGGTGTATATACTCTGTAATATCCTCACCAGCCGAACACTTTGTTTCGCTTGTTATGTCTCGTTTGGAAAGCGGCGAGCGCCACGCAGGAGCCCGATCGTAATAGAATCGGGGGCCGCCGCAGCAGCAGCCTGCGGGACACGTAGGGGATTCATTACGGCGGAGGCTACCGTGTGTACGTCAACCCTGGCGCGCCTTGCCGCCGTGATGAAAACTAATTGCCGTGTTCTTCCGTAAACACGGCCGCCGCCGAGCCGACGTTTGATGTTTGTCGACGGAAGGGCCCGCCATGGCCGAGCCTCTCTCTCTCTCACACACACTTGCTCTTTCTCTCTCTGTGTCTTTCTTTCTCTCTCACTCTCACTCTTTCGCTCGCTCTCTCTCGCGAGCGCGCTCTCTCTCTCTCTCTCTGTTTCTTTCTTTCTTACTCTCTTTCTCTATATCTCTCGCTCTCCTCTCTCTCTCTCTCTCTCTCTCTCTCTCTCTCTCTCTCTCTCTCTCTCTCTCTCTCTCTCTCTCTCTCTCTCTCTC
>NW_014577323.1:210103-212095 GCF_000485595.1 Priapulus caudatus | reverse complement strand
CTCTCTCTCTCTCTCTCTCTCTCTCTCTCTCTCTCTCTCTCTCTCTCTCTCTCTCTCTCTTCCCCCTCTCGCTCTCGCTAGCGATCGCACTCGCTTTCCCACTCTCTTTTCTTCCTTCCCATTCACCCATCCCTCTGTTATCTCTGTATCTCTCTCTCTCTCTCTCACTAACTCCCCTCTCTGCCTCCCGGTCTCTCTCTCTCTCTCTCTTTCGCTCACTCTAGATCTCCTTATTTCTCTCAAATATACACAAATATCACTCTCACTCTATTTCTCTCTTCTCTGTCTCGATCCCCTCTCTCTCCCTTTCTCTCTCTCTCTCTTTCTCTCTCTCTCTCTTTCTCTCTGGAAAGATCCGCTCTCTAAATCAGCTCGCTAACATTCGGCAGCGGCGGCCGGCTACAATAACCGGCCCTTTCTCGCCATGATGAATGTAATCATGCGATTTACGAACGACGTCGTCGCTAGAGCGCAAGTCGCGCGCAGCGGCAGAATGGCCCGCCGACGTCGCCAAACGATCCGCATACACTCTGCGCCATTTCCTGTCCAAGTCGAACGACGGGCCTCGCCTCGCATGTTCGCTTCTCGACGTGCACGAGACCTAATTGCGATGCATATGCATGGGACACGCTTGGAATGTAGGAGCAATCTGGGGATTTGTGAGACGGAGACAGGTTAGAAGTAGCGAATGCCACGCATGCGGGCAGGCGCTTACGGCATTTAATCTACTAACGGGAGACGGTGTCTGTTGCTGCAACACCAGCGAGCAGCCTCGATGTGAGGGGGAAGAGGCAGGAGAGATAGAGAGAGTACGTGCGTGTGTGTGTGTGTGTGTGGTTAAAGAAAAATAAATAGATAGATAGAAAGTGAGCGAAAGAGGGGAAAAGATAGAGAAGGGGCGGGATACACAGGAGAAAGAAAGCGAAGTGGCACTGATAATAAATAGATAGGGGACGGCAAAAGGGGAGACCAGAGCAAAGACAGACAGATAGATAGAGAGCGAGAGAGAGACAGAGAGGGGAAAGCTAGATAGAGAGAGAGAAAGGACGAACGGCAGAGCTGGGTACACAAGAAAAAGAAAGTGTATAAAAGCGAGGGGAGATGGAGAGAAAAAGAGAGAACGAGAGACAGAGAGAGAACGGAAACGAGAGAGAGAGAGAGAGAGAGAGAGAGAGAGAGAGAGAGAGAGCCGAAACCACTGAAGCCATGGAAGTCACCACGATGCGGAAGCAGCATCAGCATCAGCATCACGGCGATGCCGCTCATTAATTCGCGATGCTATCAGCGCGACTCGCAGAACGTTAACGTCTACCCGGTGGCGGAGCGCGCAAAAATTTAAGACAAAGAATCATACATAAATATGCGCCTTATCTGCGCGCAGAATCCAATCATAAAATTGAGCAGGCATAATTACCCGGCGCGCCCGACCGCCGTCGTTAGTCGAGCGGCGGCCGCGCACTCCATCTCAATAAAAAGCTTACCCGCTCGCGCAGAGAAAAGCGCAGTTGTTTGCAAGGAGTAAGTCGCCGAGTGCCGTATAGGGACAGATTAGCGTTAATCCGGGCTACTTGTCCCCGGGTTTACACGCAATACGGCCGCCGTGTTTGCTGATAGATCAGCGCCATTAGCATCCTGACAGCTCTTCTGTCAAACCGCTCTAAACTAATTTAAAAATCAAATCTTCGGTAATGCGGTTCTTTCTGCGACCGCTTGGGCTGGAGCCTGCGTTGTTCAGCGGGAGGACGGGCGGGGAGGAGGGGGGAGGGGACGATTGGTGGGGAAGCGAGGAGAGGGGGAGGACTCAGCACGATTCTTTAGGTGGGATGAATAAACCCGGATCACGGCATCGGATCTCAGCACATTCTTACACGCCCGAACATTCATGCCAACACTTCTTCGTAAATCGTAATCCTCTCTTCCCCATCTGTCTCTCTCTTTATTTCACTCTCGCTCTCTCTCTCTCTCTCTCTCTCTCTCTCTCTCTCTCTCTCT
>NW_014577323.1:206693-209766 GCF_000485595.1 Priapulus caudatus | reverse complement strand
TCTCTCTCTCTCTCTCTCTCTCTTGCTCTCTCTCTCTCTCGCGATGCAAATTGCAGCGGGCGGAGAGCTCACGGAGGCAATCGGCTGAGTACGACCGACAGTTCGTAATCACGCCACGCTTTCTTCCTCTCGTGGTGTCGCCTGAATGTCTCCCT
This sequence comes from Priapulus caudatus, assembly GCF_000485595.1. Taxonomy (NCBI): domain Eukaryota; kingdom Metazoa; phylum Priapulida; class Priapulimorpha; order Priapulimorphida; family Priapulidae; genus Priapulus; species Priapulus caudatus. The sequence continues at coordinate 209,611 of NW_014577323.1, read as the reverse complement.
ATCTGTCTAACTGCCTGTCTGTCCGCCTGCCGGTCTGTCTGTCTGTCTGTCTCCCTGCCTCCCTCCCTCCCTGCCTGCCTGTCTGTCTCCCTGCCTCCCTCCCTCCCTGCCTGCCTGTCTGTCTCCCTGCCTCCCTCCCTCCCTGCCTGCCTGCCTACCTCGCTGCCTGCTTGCCTACCTGTCTACGTAACTGACTGCTTGCTTGCATGTTGCCACTGCATGGTGAGTAACGGGTTAAGTCACAACCGCTGAAAATTCCCAACCGCTGAGCATCGAGCGTTGCAATGCATTACCTGCCATGCCATGATCATAGCTCAACCAAAATAGACGGGAATAAACGAAAGAAGGCGACATTCCTGAACCTCGTGAGCGTTAGTTCTCGCGAGATCACGCGAAAGACGCGCGACGGCTTCAACCAGGGGGAGCAACAACCTCAACTTGTGCGCATGGCGAGAAAACACGCTCGCGCGCATGCGCACTGACGCGCTCCGACATCCGACGTCTCAGAAACACTACTCGGGCGTATGTTTACGTATGATTGCGTAAGGCTAAATAATCACGGGAAGCGCACGTGGGGAGTGGCAGCGCGCGCGGGGCGAGGGAGGGATGGCGGCGGCGGCGGCGGAGGGGGGGATGGAGCAGCAGGAGTGCCGAATCATCAGGGATGCTGCGGGAGTTCGTCTGCACCTACAGCACTGGTTCGCATTTCGAAAGCATCGGCAGCCAAAATTAGACCTGTCACAATGCGCCGAGCTGGCATCTGCGGAGCAGGACACGATACCCTGCGCGCGCCGACAGCTCGCGCCTCACCAGCGCCCCGTCACAGCGGCAGCCGCCCAGCGCAGGGTAGCACATGTAGGAAGCAGCTGACTCGTGTTTCGTACAGATTGCAGACTTAGCTTTATCTGTAACCAGCAGGTGCAACTGATTTCTCCCGCACCTACTTCAGACGGGCCCCGCGTCGCCGCCGCGCGCGGCTCTTGCCCGCCGCGCACCGAGCCGCTGGTGGCAGTCTAGCAGCGCTGATGAGCTTTGTAGTTATAAGCTGATCGCTCGACGGCGCGCAGCTTAGCGGAAAATGTTGCGCCGCTGCCGAGAATGCCAAAACAAAAGGTGCACCAGTGTGCGGCCGAGATAAGCGCTCATAAGCAGCTATAAGCAACTCGACTCACAATAAACAGCTCAGAGCAGGTAAAATGAGCAGTAAAAAAGTCGCGACGACGCGGGAGCTTGTCCGCGCGCGGCGCGAGCGACCGCGGATATTGGCGGGAATTTATGGCGGGAAAGCCATCAGACGTCGACTTTACGACGAGCGTCTTCTTTTGACGTTCGTATGTGTGGGGGGGGGCGTGCGTGCGTGTGTGTGTGCGTGCGTACGTGTGTGTGTGTGTATGACAGTGTATGATATGAGAAAGTGAGTGCGTGCGTAGGCGTGCCCGTGTGTTTGCGCGCGCGTGGGTGCGTGCGTGTTGTTACGGATCATCCTTGCCGGTGCTGTTAAACCTGTGACGCCGGCTCCCTAGCGCGCGGAATCACTTACACAAATACACCAGCCGGCGTCGCTGCGAAAATATGATCGCTCTGCGCACACATACATACGCTACTCGCTTAATCCCGCGACAAAAATGAAGCCGGTAGGGCTTCCTCCGTACGGCCTCTAACCAGCGTCTAATGAGTTGAAAAACGCGAGTAGACGTGCGACGTCGACGTGTATACACTGTATGAGCACCTCGGGGGAGAGAGGCTGGGTTCATCTTACGGGTGGGTGGGTGGTGGGGGGAGAGAATGGCTTCACATCTCAGTGTGGACTCGCCCGTGCAGAGCAAACTCAATCATTGTCGTGAAATCGCAGTCGGTCGAATGTAGGTAGCAGTGCGCGCATCGGCTGTGTCCCAAGATCTGATTAGAGCCGTCGCAATTGTTGTGATTAATCAAATTAAACGCTTATGATAAATATAATGAAATTGTTTGCCGTCTATCAAAGCCTCTTAGCGTAATTGACCGGCCACATCAGGCCCGTGCGTGCGCCGCGCCGGAGCCACCCGCAGTCTCGCTATCCTCACAGCTCCCCACCTATATAGCACTAGCATTGCCGACGTCGAGCCAGCCCCGCGGTCCTCGTAGACGGACCCTGACCGTCGTCGCCTCCCGCGCCGATACGAGCCGGAGCGACGTCGGCGCGAGTCTACGGCAGATCCATAAATCCGCGGAGACTGGCAAGGAAAACACGTGCTGTGTTGTCTCAGACAGTGGCGGCCGCGAGAGGCGAGAGCGTTTGAACAACGGCGTTAAAGTAAATGCATTTCGGGATTAGACGGCGAACAGAAGGTGTTGAGCCGCACTAGCAGGGCAGCGCCTCGCCCACACTCGCATCGCACTCAATATGTTTGATGGGAAAAAAGCGAGTGGAGTGCGGCAGGTCGACGCTTTTCTCCTTCCTCCGTCTAGTGTCAACATCGGCGGCGGGAGAGCGGCGGCGGCGGACGAGCGAGATGTGCTTGCATTGTGCACGACAAAGCGGCGCCGCAGCGCGAGCACCTCCCACTGCACAAACCGACGCCGTGACCGCCGCCGCTGTTCCTGCTGCTTCCACTCATTCGCGAGAAGCCATGCTTCTATCGCGTGCGCGCCGTGAAGAAACGAGCGCGCGATTGATGCAAAGGCGGGCGTTGTGTGTGCGTGCGTGCGTGCGTGCGTGCGTGCGGGCGCGCGCTTGCGTGTGCGAATGTGTGTGTCTGAGAGAGCAAGTGAGGCACACACGCACGCATGCACGCACGCACGCACGCACGCACGCACGCACGCACGCACGCACACATACACACACACACACACACACACACACACAGACACAGAAGGGTAAAGAGAGAGAGAGAGAGAGAGAGAGAGAGAGAGAGAGAGAGAGAGAGAGAGAGAGAGAG
>NW_014577323.1:194674-206654 GCF_000485595.1 Priapulus caudatus | reverse complement strand
GAGAGAGAGAGAGAGAGAGAGAGAGAGAGAGAGAGAGAGAGAGAGAGAGAGAGAGAGAGCGAGTGGGGGGAGGGACAGAGAGAGAGATAAGAGGAGAGTAAAAGTGGGAGAGAATACCATAGAAGGGGAGATAAGAGATCACATGCGGAGAAAGGAGGATGAATAGGAAGAAGAAGGAGGCGGGGAATGACAAGGATGTGGAGGGGGAGAAGGAAGAGGATGAGGATGAGGAGGAAGAGGAGGAGGAGGAGAAGGAGGGGAAGGGGAAGCTGAGTGCTTACGACTGCACCTCCGGCCCGTCAGCGCCATCCATTATTGCTACCGCCGACCGATGTCACAAAGCAGCGACGGAGACGTGCGCAACTGCGCATGCCTTCTCCCCCCTCCCTCTGCCCTCCCCTCCCCCGTCATCTAAATGAAAAACACGACCCTCGTTTAACGCGATTTTCACTTTCCGCGCAGCTTTACATACAGATACGAGCCATTTGCTGTTCGCGTCGAGTCAGCATGATCTTTTACGTACGACGTTGCCCGAGCCACTATATGCCTTATCTCCTTCGCCTCTGCCTCTGCCTCTGCCGCCTTCGCCTCTGTCTCTGCCACTGTCTCCTCCGCCGCCGTCGTCGGCGCCGACAACGACGACGTCTGTGTGACAATCGCGCGCTCGGCACACGTTTCAACTTTTTATTTTAAGAACGAAGCAAGCTATTACGGGGTGAAGCCCTTCATCTTATTACGTAAACATGCGACGAGCGCGCGCGAGGACGGGCACGGCCTGCGTGGAGGGGCCGTGACACGGAGGACAGTTAGACACCGAGAGAAAGCGTGGCGGGGTTTAACGCTGCCGTCTGCGAGGGTTTATGCCGCTCGCTCGCCGTGCCGTAAGAGCATTTCGACTCGGCGCGGCTCCATCTTTTCTCACTCTTTCACTCGACCCTGATCCTTTTAGCGCACATGCGACCAGACAATGTCCAGCTCTCGGGCTCTCTCTCCCGAGACAATAGTAACAGCGGCGAGGCAATCTTGCTGACCGGAGAGAGTGACCGGCGGCGACCCTAAACTGATCAGTGTCGCGCGCCCGCACTACACACCCGACACACACTCCAATTAATTCCCCTTAATTTGTTAATATGATTAGGCACGGTCACTGATTGACTCCGGCTAAAATTACAATGACAAACAGGGGAGAAGGTAAATCAGCAGGGCCGGGCAGGCATGGCCATCTGCCGTGCCCGGCAGACGCCTCCCCTTCTGGGGATACCCGGTATAGGTGCTGGGTCAGGTGGGGCGATGTGTCACGGGAAAGAATAGCCAGAAAAGGCAACGCGGGCCCATCTGTTGCGCCGATAGCAGATAAAGAACGCAGGGGGCACGGGTGGATAAAGTGACGGCGTGATGCCTCTTTATGCTGCGTTAAGTATTGTTATTGTTAATGTCACACACCCTTAGGACACAGAGATACGAACAATGGGTGACACCTGCACAAGAAAGCAAGCACGACTCAAACGAGAGGTTTATCTGGTACGAAGAACGGTACCCTTTTTACCTCTTTCTCTCCTTCTTTAAAACCGAAACATTGTTATCGACCCTCCTCTCGTTAAATACACCGCAAACAAATAGGACGATAATTTATTCATTCGAAACGGCGCGCAAACAAATTCACCGATAACGTATTTATCATAAACGCCGCGCAAATAAACAAATAGGCAATAATATATCAAAGACCCCCCACCCCTATCACGAATACACGCGCAAGAGTGCACACGCATATTCTCAGAAATCTTTTCGATTTCTTCTCCCCCGCCGATAGCTTCGTCGTCGTGGTTACTGACGTGTGCTGATCGGGTCGCGTAAAGGCCAGCAGGTTACTACGCCCGCCTCCGTCGCCGTCTCATGCCGTGTTGAGACGTCTCGCGTCGCTAACCGGCCGCTACATGCAGATTACGGCCTGCGGGGCCGGCGACGCGCCTGCTCGTGTCTCCGTAACCGACCCCCTTTTCCCCCCTCCCCCCGGACGGCGCGGCTTCATTTAAAATCCGGCGAGTGCAGAAATTACTGCCGTAAATCATCGCGACGTAGCTAGCACACACGCGCTCGCACACACACACACAAACGCGCGCGCGCACACACACACACACACACACACACACACACACACACACACACACACACACACACACACACACACACACACACACACACACACACACACACACACACGCACACACACGCACGTACACACGCACATACACGCTCGCACGCACATAACAAATCCCAGCGTTCGGCTGGCCACTAGACCACTTGGCTTTTGCTCTAATCGTGCGGCATGATTATCACGCACCACTATACCTCGGATCAGCAGTAGCAACACAGCACAGCACAGGAGCGCAGCACAGGATCGCACACACGCGCGTCCCAGCCCCCTCCACCCCACACACAACCACCATCACCACCGAAACCTCCTCAGCTCCCTAATCCACTTATACCAAGAAGTTCGCGGCGAGTCGGTAACCGTGGCAACCGGAGGGACGGCGCATCACGCGAAGACGTTTGCATACAAATGGGCCGGCGCAGCACCGGATCGGTGGGTGGGCGCCTTTCGGACGCGCTCTCGCGGAAGTAACGGGCACGCATTACGGGGCCGAGTTAATGCACGGAAGAGTTCGCCCAGGATATCCTACCGCGGCCGGCGATGCACGCCATTTGTCTCCGCCGCTCGCAGACGGTCGCTGGCAATTAATTAATAAATTAACAGACCACCGCTGCGCACGACGGCACGGCACAATGCCGATGACAAAGACAAAAGATAGACGATCATGCCGGAGTAGCAGACGATCGCGGGCTAGCAGCCGATCGCGGCAGAGCGGCGAGGCGAGCGCCCTCTAATGGCGCAACCCGATTCCGGACTCACTCATGCGCGCCGAGTCGGTCGCGTGCGCGCGGAGAAAGGCGCGGCCGCTTCCCATAGAGTTTTGCACAACTCAATTTCCTGAGATTAATGATCATTTCTAGTCGGCCATTGATGTTGTAAGCGCCTTCTACCTCGTACTTACTTAGGGAGCTGCGCTGCTGCGGCCGCGCGCTTTACGGTTGAGAAGGTTTTCGAAACAAGAGGACAGTGGAAGTCAACGGTCTCTCGCTCTCGCTCTCTCTCTCTCTTTCTCGCTCTCTGTCTGTCTCTATCACCCACCCTCCCTTCCCCATCCCCCACCTCTCCCCTGTCCCCCCTTCTCTCTCTCTCTCTCTCTCTCTCTCTCTTCCGCAGTAGAGCAGGCATACGTCGCTGCAAGTCCCAGCACAGTGTACGTGCGTGCGTGTGTGCGTGCGTGCGTGCGTGTACGTGTGTGCGTGTGCTGCTCGTCAATGTGTCGCGGTGATAACACACGTAAGAAGATGAAGGCGGGAGAAATCCTGCGATTCTACTTAAGTGTGACTTCTCTCTGATGTTTGCTGATTATATATTACAAGCGACGACAAGCGTCGAGTGCATTCGACCTATCTCCCTGTCTCTCTGTCTCTCTCTCTCTCTCTCTCTCTCTCTCTCTCTCGCATTTCTCTCCAAACACGCTCTACACCCGCCGCGAAATGTTTGCCGCGAAAACTCTTAATCACTGCGTAGGAAAAATCTTCCTCTCGTGCCGTGAAAACTTTCTCACGAGTCCGATGACACTCGAGGTGTTTTCATATCTAAGGCGACGGGCCGCTCTGTGCGCACTCACGCGCGCATCTCGCCCGCATTGATAAACTAACAGGCAATCACTCATTAACGACTGCGCGCACAAATGTAACGCAATCGATATCCAGCGATAATTTATTAAAAACTTTTAATTGCCCGATTCGCTTCTGCCTACACCTGCTTTTTAGCTAATCACTGCATTCTCTTTCTGTTGCAGATTTCCGAGCGCCGCGCGCGCGAATATGCAAATGAAGGCGGCGGTTGCTAATGGAAACACGACAAACACCTGTCAGGTTTCTATGGTAGTCCTGCATCTGGCGAAAACTTCAGCACTTTGCCGCACGATGCAAAACAAGAGCGATAAAACACCTCGGGCGCGCAAAAAAGCTTTCAAGGGGGCTAAAATGCGCGCGCTAGAGAGAGAGAGAGAGAGCGCGAGAGAGAGCGAGCGAGGGAGAGATGGGTGAGCTATTCATGAGAAGAATGCTGTGCGAAATTGAATTAAGAGCTCGCGGAAATACACGCACAGCGACGCCGCACACGCGCCGCCTCGTCACGAACACGGCTAAGGTATTGTCGGCCGACCACTCGTCGACTACCAGACCGACGCGTTTCGCGCGCGTATCCCGTGGCGAAATATTTAACGACGAGCGACACGCGAAATTTCGAACGCTCGCGCGCGATTCCCGCACGAGTGGCCTCTTACCGCCGCGTCGCTCGCCGACGCGACATAACACGACAGGGGAACGCACCCCGGCGAGTGATATTCATGTCTAAATTTAATATGAAATGAACGACACGTAATCTGCGTGCTTGGTGAGAGAGAGAGGCGGGTAGAGTGTGATAGACAGCGGACGAGAGAGAGAGAGAGAGGGAGGGAGGGAGAGAGATGGAGAGAGATGGAGGAGAGGACGAGCGAGCGAGAGAGGGAGGAGAGAGTATACGCGGGAGAGTGAGAGGGGAGAGAGAGGACGAGTGAGCGAGAGAGACACAGAGAGAGAGATAGGGGGAGAGAGCGTACACAAACACGCAAACGTATTGAGTCCGAAATATGTCGAGCCGTTTTATTGAACTCAGGGGGGTAGGGGGGAAGACACGAGAGAATACACCTCACACACTACTAGCAGCACTTTCATGTCATCGGCGGCGACGTCGGAGAGATACGCGACGGCACCGTCGCGCACGCACTCCGCTCACACAATAATTGATTCATTCATGTGTCTCTCTCTCCCCCTTTCTCTCTCTCCATCTCTCTTTTTCTCTTTCTCTATCTCTCCTTCTTTATCACCATCCTTTCTCTTTTTCACCCCTTCTCTCTTTCTGCCGCACTGCCTTTCTTTCCCTCTCTCTTTCTTTCTCACCCTCCACACTATTTCTCACCCCCTTCTCTCTTTTTGTCGCACTGCCTTTCTCTCTCTCTCTCTCTCGTCTCTCTCTCTCTCTCTCTCTCTCTCTCTCTCTTCTCTCTCTCTTCTCTCTCTCTCCCACAACTCTCTCGCTCTTCTCTCTCCCACATTCTCTCTCGCGACGCTTCCCTCTGTGGTATAACAGAGCGGCGGCGCGCGGCGGCTCTCTGCCCGTATATTAATCCATTATGTTTTATTAATACGATATGGATGATACTCCGCTGCTGTCACAGTCGAGAGCCTGATCTGAATGCACGCACTTCTCGCTGCGGACCTAGCCGGCTCGCCATTATCAAACACTCCCAGGGGCACTGCGCGGACGAGCGCGCCCGCCAACACATGCGCAAGCACCCGCACGTAAAAAAAAAGCGGCGCCTCAAAATCAATCAATATTTTTCATCCATTATTGACAAGTGTAATGAACAACGAGCCAACGACCGCCAGCTTGCGGCTCCCCGCCGCACTGACCAGGCGCAGGCAGCAGGGAGATATTATATATACGAGCCCGTGAGGCCAGGCGGCAGGCTGCGACGTCTGTCTGCGGTGGCCGACAGGGTACACCGATATGACTACATTTCGCCCCCTCTCTTCCACGCCCCTCTTTCTCTGGCTCTCGCTTCCCTCTCTCTCGCTCCTCTCTCTCTCTCTCTCTCTCTCTCTCTCTCATCTCTCCCACACACTCTTTTCCACCCTCTCTCTTTCTTGCTCTCTCCTCTTCTTTCTTTCTCTTCCGCTCTTTTCTTTTTTCTCGTATCGCGTCTACAGTCCGCTACTCTCATCTCTCTCCTCTCTTCTTTTTTTCTCTTTTTCTCTATCTTCTCTCTAAACACATTCTCTCACACTCACTCCGCTTTCTGTTTTCAGCCACGAACTCGCACACTCGCCCTTTCGAGCACCTGTCTCCCGTAGGCCACGCGCGATGCAACAGTGAAAGAATGCGCCATTAGCTGATGGAATGCGAGATGCGGTAGATGGATGTGGAGGAGAATGAGGTGGGGGCGATCTGAGCGCGAGAGCGGTTTTTATCTTCAAGCATGCGCCACCCGGCGACACTGAATCCAGGCCGACTGAAGGCGTCCGTATGGGCCTCCTCCCCAAAGACATGAGCGGCGGGCGGGATAAAAGAAGCCATGCCGTACAACAAGCTTCTCATAATCTTCGCTGATAGATTCTCTCTCTCTCTCTCTCTCTTACCTACCTATTTCCTACCTCCACTCTCACTGTTAGTCTCTTTTATCCCCACGAAGCGTTTCTCTCTCGTTCTACTCTAGCTCCACTCTCTCTCTCTCTTTCTCTGTTTAAGCTTCTCTGTGTGTCTCCTCTACCAGCGCCTCACGGCTTTCGCGAGAAACGGCGACAATGTCTCGTTAGCCGTATAACAGCTGTTGGGTTAGTTTAAATGAGGAATCTGCGAGGAGACAAATTACTGACGGATCACGTTTCTGGCCTCATCCCATCACCTTTACCTGGCAGCAACTTTGTAGCATCATCAGCGCGTGCGCAATAAAATCACGAATTAATTTCGTTGTTTAACGCACAGCGGAACAGTGCGTGCGTGCGTGCGCGTACGTTCGTGTGTGCGTGGGTGGAATCGCCTACCCGGGTCTGTGAGTAGTGAGGCGTGTATTTCGAGCGATTCTACATTAAAGCGACGACGCGTGGGCATTCGTGTACCTAGACGGTAAATCCATAATGTATACAGATACGCGCAAAACACGCTGCCGAGCAGCCCGGCCTCCCGGCGCAGCACCGATGAATGATTCACCGGCCAATGCAGATTTTGGGACGCTCACGTCTGAACAGTGCATGTATGTCCACTGAAAAAAAGTGTACAAAGTGTAGGAAGATGGGGAGAAAGAGGGGAGAGCGAGGGAGAGGAAGGATGGAGTACCAGCTCTGGTAATTGTAACTGCTACACCGGATTACCTTCATTCTTCTCTTCATCCACTTCCTCTCAATTTTTCTTCCTCCCCCCACCCGCTCTCCTCCTCTTCCTCTGACCATCTCTCTTTCTCTCCCCTTCACACGCCACCCTGTTCCTTTTTTGCCCTCTCGTAATCTCTCTCATTCTCTCCCTCCCCTTGTCCCTACCCTCTCTTTCGCTATTGCATGCTCTCCTTATCTCCCTCGACATTTCTCTTTCTCTCTCGTTCTTCCCCTCCCCCTCTCCCGTACCCGCCAGCCTCTCCCGCTCTCTCTCTCTCTCTCTCTCTCTCTCTCTCTCTCTCTCTCTCTCTCTCTCTCTCTCTCTCTCTCTCCCTCTCTTTCTCTCTCTCTCTCTCTCTCTCTCTCCCTCTCTCTCTCTCTCCCGCTCTCTCTCTGCCACACACAACAATGGCGACGGCAGCTCGCGCATGACTGCCTGAATCGCGTCAGCGATTATCCAATCTTGCTTCGCCACTGTGTCAAATCACTGTGTGGTGATTCCGGCAGGCAACCCCCGCCCTCGTCCGCATCTCGTCATCAGCAAGCAGGCAGGCAGCAGCAATCGCCTGGGCGCGCTGCGGCTGCTGCTGCCGCTGTTGTTTTTTGTCGCCGCTCACATGCAAATAAGGTGAACGTTCATCTGTCACACTACCGCACACGCACGCCCCCACACGCGCGAGAGCGCGGGCACACGCACGCACGCCCGCCCCTCCTCCCACCGCATACACACAAGCACGTCCGTCACTCGTACTTACATACGCACGCGTGCACACGCGCGCACACACACGTGCACGCGTGTGCACACACACACAGGCGCGCGCGGACACACAACATATAACACACAAACACATTCACACACGCACGCACGCGCGCAGGCACGCGCGCAGCAAACGGGCGATTTTGATATAAAAACACATTAAAACAACACGACTAGGAGACGAGTGAACTCTTGTGACTTCGCATCGCCGAAAAGATGCCGACCTTCTAAATAGAAACTGATTTTCAATTTGTCGTTAAAAATTCAATTTCCATTGTTCACTACCCTTGTCTGATTTCGTGAGACGCAACCCATAATTTCGCTTTGAGGAAGGCATTACGCGAAAAAATTGCGCTCTCAAAACGGCGCGGTCTTTCCAGTGTCGGGGGTTAACGGTTTGTCTAAATTGCCAAATTGCAAAACAAAGAGTTATTTTATTGCTGCGATATGTTGCGCGGAATCAGAAACATTTGCTCGGCATAACGCTGGTTAATATTTAATGCGTTCGCTGTCAATCATATTGAAATGAAGACAGACCGCTTACGATCTGCATGTGTAATATTGACAGCCGATCTACATTCGTCTATCGTCGCACGCCAGCAGTCTCTGCGCTGTGCGATTCCACCGTTTGGTTGAAATTAATTTTGTTGTTGCTAACGGAAATGATTGCCGAATGCAAGTCGGTATAAATAGAAGTGACGCGGGCACTCACGCCTTGCCGCGTACCGCATGGCTATGTGAGATTTACATGTAGGGACGCCGCTGCAGCATCGTTCGCACACCGCCGCCCTCTGTCACACTCAATCGCGCACGATTCTTCCTTTCTTGTCGCGTTTCTATCATCTTCGAACGCCGTGCGCGCGTGCATGCGCCTGCGTGCGTGCGTGCGTGCGTCAGTCGAACGGCGGGCATCAGCATGCAGCAGTGCCGACGATCATTAGCACCTTCATCGACGTTTGGCGCGTTTTTTTCGTCGTCACGTCAACCTGTCGAGTGACGAGCTCCTTTATCAATTCCTGCTCATTATGGCTCAGTGCGAACAGCACGCGGAGGAAGGAGGGCGGGAGTAGAGGTATAGATAACGTGTAACACGCACTGCTACTGCTATACGACTGCTGCTACTGTTGTGACTGCTACTGCTGCTGCTGCGATACTGCTGCTGCTGCGGACACTGCTGCTGTAACTACTACTATACTACTACTACTACTACTACTACTACTACTGCTGCTACTGCTGCTAATACTATTGCTGCTGTTGTTACTGCTACTACTACGACTGCTGCTACTGCTGCTGCTGCTGCCGCTGCTACTGCTGCTACTGCTGCTGTTGCTTCTACTACTACTGCTGTTGTTCAGGCTCCCATACACGAAACCCAGCATCGCATTCAATACACGTTCTCTTTGTCTGTTATTATATTGCTCCTCCCTAGCGCAAGTGAACGAGGGAAAGAATAACATGTACATACATACATTGGAGCGCACACACACGCACGCACGCGCGCGCGCGCACACACATCCTCTCTTTCAAGATGCTCGTATCGCCCGCGGGTCTCTTGGAATTGTCGGCAGCATCAATAGGTGATCGTCAGCCTCTCTGTATTCTTATGGTCCAGCCGAACATCAACCTTTGCGCGCCTCCTTCTAACCCGCCTGTATTTGTCTTCGCTTTCTTTAATTCGCCCACCATCGGCTTCCTTCCTGAATACTAATTAAACACTACAAAGTTTCCCCCTTCCGTGTGCGCTTCCCTGCAGCATTATCTATACAGCAAGCTTTCCCGCTAAAACATCACCTAAAGCAGCCATTGGATTTCTTTCAGACTCCCGTACATTCCCGTCGGCATTATATAGCGAAACGTGGCATTAACACTTAGAAAGCGGCGGACGTATATATACGACTCTATGCTTCCCTGACGGTTACAACAACGGAAATATCTCAGCGCTGACAATTACACGCAATTTACCTAAACGGTAATTTCTCTCCGGCGATATAAAGAATTGAGCGCATGCAGCGAGATAACGTGGTTTTGGGACTCGATCAGATCGTTCACATCTTGCCATTAATCATCATTAAATCGTTGAAATCATATCGACGCCTGATCGCGCAACGCTCTGTCCTTTGTCTAGCTCTCTTTCTCTCTCAACCGTGTCACAAGTATCTCTATATACCCTCTCCACCCCGACCCCCGATATAAATTTAGCCGCACGTAAAATAAATTACACTCTCGCGACAACACAACTAGTTGCATTAAATGAGCGCAGCCGAGCGGAAAAGCAGGTAACACGCGAGGGAAATCAGCCCAAATCACCTGCGTGCGTGCGGCGCACACAGAGAGGCGCGCGCAAAAGTCAAAAGGCATGAAATGTAGATAATGCGCAGTACAAAACAGTGGGCGCCCCGCGGATGTGGCCCGTGCACACCTTCTGTCAGATAAAATGCGGTGCCACCCACACTGTGCTATGCACCAACACAATGCTATCTATACACAGTGTTACCTGCCTACACACCGCTATCTATATACGCAACGTCACCCCCCCCCACACACACACACACACGCACGACAGACACACACACACACACACACACACACACACACACACACACACACACACACACACACACACACACACACACACACACACACACACACACACACTCACAATGTGCATGTGCGCGGATACACAAACACGCAGGTACACGCATACGTACATACTCCTCTTCCTTTCTCACTCCGCTCTTCCCCTTCTCCCTTTTCTGTAGACATATTCCACCCCTCTCTCTTCTCTCTAGCTTCCCACGCTGCCCGTTTATATTGACGTGTGAATGAGTTTGTAATAACGCCAACTCATGTTTAATTATTTACCTGCATGTGTAGCGCGATGACCACATTATGTCATTAAGCAGTAGGCGAGATCACCTATATATGTATATATATATATATTTATGTATTTATTTATTTTTTTTATATTTATTTATTAAATATTTATTTATTTATTATTTATTTATTTATTTATTTATTTATACGCGAACCATCATCGTCGACACGGCCAATAAAATGGCTTAACGCGAACGTCATGTATAATGTAAGGAGCGTGTGCGTTAGCGCAAGCAAGACTGTCGCCGTGTCGCGGGGTTTGTCGCACGAACGCCGTTTAATCTAACTGTAAGGTCTGCACACTAACTCCGCGGCACCGGGTTAGGACTAGGTCGCGGACGAACGCGTTTGAAGTGAAGCATAAACAGAGGTCGTGTCTTTCAAAACCACTTGCGTAACGAATTCTTACAGATTCTACAAACGGACCCCATTATTCGTATCGGACACAGGAAAATATTGAACGCAAAAGAGTTAGTACTGTAACGTTTTTCCTTCCTTTGCCACCTTCTCGCCCTCTATCCGTGATCGTATGCTAAGTTCGGGCGTGGCCGAAGTTCTCCTCGGGAAGTTACGTCTCCCAACCCAGGTTCTACCAGGACTCGCGGACGAAACGAACAGCAACAAGAGACGTACAGAACAACGCTTTTATTAACAAACTACTTACTACACAGGAGAGTGGTCGCCAGTTACAGCAGCGATCCACTCTCGCCTACCAGGACTAAGCTGGGTGCTGGCGCACAACACGTCGCTACTCTCACACTACATTCGCATTTCAGCGCGTGGGAGGTTCACTCCGCTCTCACTGCGGGCGCGACGATGCTCTCCTTGTTTACACCACAATAATTATCATCGTCCTAGCCATCCGGCCTATATAGCACCACAAAACAAACACCGTGCTGATGACACGTCCGCTCGCTTCTACTGTTGGCCGTCAAGAGAGACCGGGCGGATAACACGTCCGCCCGCTTCTACTGTTGGCCGTCAAGAGAGCGAGCACGCTCGCCTCACATCACAATGTCATGCGCGCACACGTTCGCTTGGTCGCGCCCCCTATAACATTAATTCCTGTATGATCACAATGAACGTGTAACTGTAACGTTGATGATACTACAAGGAGATGACGGGCAACACACTTACAGGATCGACTTCGCCACACTACCCCCTCCTCAAACTTGTGCTACCTCCTGGGAGCACTTCTAATCTCCCGTAGTCATGGCTGGCAAAGTCGGTCATACCCGCGCGCACCCCCTCATCTCCCCGTCTGCTAGTTATTTAAATCAAAAACAAAACCCCGCGATACAATATCTTCCCCCCCCAACAACGGTAACACCACTAAAGCAA
>NW_014577323.1:190802-193278 GCF_000485595.1 Priapulus caudatus | reverse complement strand
CACACACACACACACACACACACACACACACACACACACACACACACACACCTACACGCACGCATACGTCGTTAAAATTTTATCACGCTAAAACACCTTTAAAAACCTGCAATTATCGCGCGTTTTTCCTAATGAGATTCACACGTGAACACCAATCTTACAAGCTGCACTCACATTGTCTGAAGATCAGGTCCCTCCTCCACGGAAGCACGTAGAAGGGAGCCATCGTTAGCGTGTATCGTCGGCCCCGTGTGCTATTACAACTATAGCTACCTGTACGGCGTGAGAGTGCTCGGCTGCTCGTAATGAGTGATCCGCCGTCACCGACACCGGCAGGTAAACAGAACGGCCACTCTCTCTCTCCCGTCCGCGCGTGGCGTGGCTCACCTTGGCTCACCTGTGCAGCAACGCCACGTGGACCCGCACCGCCGCGGTCCGCTGACGCTGCCGCCGACGGCAACGAAGCGCGACCGGCGGCAGTCTATCGGCCGACAATGAACATGTGGGAGCCAGACCGCCCTCTTTTGTCCGTGGGACAAAACCTCAGCGGCCGCGTCATAATTGCTGGCAATCCCCCCGCCAATGGTCCCATTTTGCGCGAGGATTCTAATCTTTGATTGCCCTTTGGGTAATGTTGTGTAAGCAGTGCTCGCATCAGAGGTAACAACAAGCGATCGCGCGCTTTGTTTCTATTTGCGTAGGCACACTTCAATGTGCAGTAACTGACCACGAAGCGGTGGTCTGTCGCAGTAAGTAGCTCTTTGATGTTGAGTATTGTTCGCGGTGATGGGTGGGAGTGTGGATGCCTTTATGTACTTTGTACGTAGGTACCAAACACTTAGAGTCGGGACACCAACGACGAGGTTCAACTCCGAGACGAGATAGCAATCTGCCGACATGTGGTCAAGGTGGCAAGACATTTGCTGGCCACATTGACCTCTGGCCGTGATTAGGGGATCGGCCCCAGCGACCGGCGTTTCGCACGCGTTGATTTGAGCGAGAGTTCGTTGTGCAAGCGCACATGTAAACGGGTTAAGTTTAGACGCGAATATTAGCCCGATTTTGCAGTCAGGTGTGCACCTGATGTCTCCAAACCCGAATTTCGAAAGCGCACAGTATCGGGAAACGTGGACGCCCTCTAAGTGTTGAAGGAACCCCTCTATAACGAGCACGACCGATGCGCCCGGAAGAATTCCCGTGCGGCGTTTTTAATGCTACGTAACACTCGAGCACACGCACTGCACGGGGACTAGTGTACACGTGCAATATACTCGGTGGCCGTCTTTCGCCATATTCACCAAGGAATAAATAAATAAATTACAAATATAATAAGTGAACACGCACGCGCCAAAAAATATCTCACCGTCGCGCTATACGAGACGCAGACAACAGTAGCACCTGTACGGCATGATGCTAGACGAAACCCTGAAGCCAAATGACTGAAGCTCGTATATAATCAATGCGGAGGCATCCACTAGCGTGCGCGCACTGTCGATACTCCTCATGAGCGAGAGAGAGAGAGAGAAAGAGGCGAGCAGGCGAGGGAGGGAGGGAGGAACGGAGCGCGTAAAAGAGAGAATGAAAGTGCGTAAGAGAGAATCCCGATTAAAAAGAGAAAGAGAGAGAGCGACACAAAAAAAGATAAAGAGAGAAAGCGAAAGAGAGAGAGAGAGAGAGTAACAGAAAACTAAAGACAGAAAGCGAGAGAGAGAGATAGAGAGAGAGAGAGAGAGAGAGAGAGAGAGAGAGAGAGAGAGAGAGAGAGAGAGAGTGTGTGTGTGAGAGAGACGGTGATGACAAAGAGCCGCATCACATCGTACAGCACCAGCACGCTGCCGCAAAACCGCGAACCCCTTACCTTCACACGCCGGGGTCACCACCACCACTTCCAGCACCACCGCGCTCATCTCTCACTCTCCCCCCACCCGCCGTGAGCGAGGGTGGCTGTAACGCGAGTGCTTCGATGAGGATGCTTCTCACGCAAAACCCATTAAGCCGCGCCGAGTTTCATACCTGATCGGGAGCACGCGCGCGCCATTTCACAAGGCGCTCGCCTGTCCGCGTCGCAGGAGAGAGACGAGAAAAAGATAAAGAGCAAGAGGAGTCGGAATGGCGGCGGCAGCAGCAGCACGAGGCGATCCCACCAGAATACTAATGCACATCGAGACGCTTACCTGCAAAAGAAACAGAGAGAATTATTCATCGGGGATGGCGGTGCGTGCGGTGCGCGGCGAGTACACACGCGCGGGGCTCGTCTCTGGGGCCGAATAGACTCTAACTTATTTCGATCATGTTCGTTAGCCTCTTCTCCTCCCCCACTCATTGCTATTACCTGTAACATACACACGCACACACACACACACACACACACACACACACACACACACACTCACGTAGACACGCGCGCACGCACGCACGCACGCACACACACACACACACACACGCGC
The DNA here is from genome assembly GCF_000485595.1 of Priapulus caudatus. Taxonomy (NCBI): domain Eukaryota; kingdom Metazoa; phylum Priapulida; class Priapulimorpha; order Priapulimorphida; family Priapulidae; genus Priapulus; species Priapulus caudatus. The sequence continues at coordinate 190,831 of NW_014577323.1, read as the reverse complement.
GCGCGCACACACATCCTCTCTTTCAAGAT
>NW_014577323.1:177364-189766 GCF_000485595.1 Priapulus caudatus | reverse complement strand
GTCTCTCTCTCTCTCTCTCTCTCTCTCTCCCTCTCATTTTGCTCACTCTCTCTCGCGCTCTCTCTCGCGCTCGCTCTCGCGCTCTCTCTCTCTTTCTTTCTCTCTATCTCTCTTGTACGCTCTTTCTTCTCTCTCTCTCTCTCTCACACTCGCTGTCTCTCTCTTCTCTCTTCCCGTCTCACTCTCTTCGCTCGCGCTCTCTCTGCCTCTCTGTCATGGCTTCGCGACGTCGCTCTGTGTATTTCTTCCTAATGAACCGTCCTTCATAGCAGGCTTCATATTGATATTAGGTGCAGCTATGTGTACACAATTCATACGTCAACCCGATCCACCTACAAGGTTGAGCGCAAATGTGCTGTACAGCTCCAGTCTGAGTGGGCGCTGGCACAATGGACGAGAGGGCACCCACGGTCTTACTCGTGTGTGTCCAGCCGGCCCACTATGGGAAAGGTAAACATTGGCCAGTCACAGCACACGGCAGCAGAGCGGCAGCAGCAGCAGCATCGCGACCATTCCATCCCTCCGCATCTGCATCCCTACCTAATGCCGCCCGACACACGTCCCTTTGAGAGGGTGCATAATGCGGCAATGATGAGCTTTTGATTTCTCCCTAATTGCCAGCAGCTAGCCGTGTAAACAATGACTGTCACTGCCGCCGATGGAGAGTAAACAATTTCGGCGACCACGCACTGGCGGTACATGTAGGTGTAGGTGGGCAACCCCGCCGCTGCCGCCGCCACGCGTCATCCGCAGACGCGCGAACATCTCTTGTCGTCACCGCACAAATGTCTATTTAATGTTTTTCGGGAAATTGAATCGTTGGCGAGCGGCGGTGGCATCGCGAGCGGCGGCGGCGACGCTAGCAGATGCAAGCGGAGGGGAAATAAAAACTTCTGGCTCATTACTATGAAACGGCTATAGCTCGGAAACCCGGTCTCGCGCGCGCTCCGGGGTCGGTTTAGTGCGGGAATTTATTTATACACGCGCGCGCGCCAAACAACCGTATATACCCGATTGAGTAGCGGCCACCGAGGAGGTTATTATATTACGTTGGTCCGAATCGGATTTATCACGACATTACGCTGCAGAGAAAATCCGCAGAGATACTCCTCTCTTCTAGGTGCGCTGCTGCTGCTATTACGACTAATGTCTTGCGTCAAATAATGGTATTTTTAATGAATGTCATGCAACGCGTCGCACGTTACTATAGAGACGGCTTTCTCCTCGATTTCGTTCTATTGCGAAATAAATCCGTCAGACGGCAGCCGTTTCATCACGCCATATTCGCTGTACGAGCTCTCGCACATAATATATATATATATATATATATATATATATATATATATAATCTATATATATATATATATAATATATATATATATATGCGCTAGCTACAATGGCAGTGCTAAACGAATTATTTACCTCTCATACACAGGCGCACACTTTATAGGTAGCGTCGATAAATTTTCCTGCTAATGTTTTTTCGCGCAAAGAACAGCGACAATGACTCATATCATTCGCGCTTGTGCAGGGGGGAAAAAATCCTCAAAGGCTCCGTACGACGTTAAAAACGCTGAAATTTATAATCGCGTCCACTTCGAAGTTCATTTTTCAACGTTAAGCAAACAGGCTTCGTGCGTGCGCGACGCTTCGAAAAATATCACACTACTTTATAAACGCGGTGCCAAATATTTTCACAATAACTTAGTTGCGAGCGGCGGCGTGTGCCATCAGCTCGCTCGTAAATAACCAATAACGGTGCTACGTGCATGGCCTTATTCACCGTCGAGCAGGTTCACAATAACGCAATAATCTAATTTACCTTCGCCTAACGAAAATTTTCATTTTTCATTATCGGTCACGTGCCGCGACACAATGGCGCGCGAGCGGTGCGTATTTTCATACATGACATACTCCGAACCAAGGAGATCTAATGTTCGCTTGCATAATAACACGCGAGCGCGTCGACGAAAAGCGCCTTTTGTCGACGGCAGAAAACGTGAAATAATCCGCACCTTGTTCGATCACGTCCGAAATAACAGATAATGGCGCGCACGTGTGAATGGGAGGTAAATTGACGTGTATTCAATCGCGCCACTGACGCCTGAAATGGCACGGCGGCTACCTGTTGAGAGACAACCGTCAGCTCTCAGGTGTAGCAGAACAAAATGACGCCGTAAGTACCGTGTATGATGTGTGCGTGTGTGTGTGTGTGTGTGTGTGTGTGTGTGTGTGTGTGCGTGCGTGCGCGTGCGTGCGTGCGCGCGTGTGTGCGTGCGTGTCTGCACGGGGGATGCGCAATCAGGGGGGATTGGATCGGTCGCTCGTAGCTCGACTATACAATCACTTTTCTTTGTGCGCCATTAATTGACCATTGTCAACGAGTTAGAGGTACATTGTGCCGACCTTTGAAATGCACACAATGCGGTTTCGATAAAATTTTAATTAAACGATAATTGAAAAGTTACGACAAAGCGTTCGCGTACACGTTTATCATTAACGGAGTCAAATATTGTTACAATAAATTTTTCTGTGCGCAAGCCTGTTTTTTTCCGTGCATCCCCACCTCTCTCTCTGGATTTCAAAGTGAGAATCGATAACATGATCCCATAATGTGGTTTGCCCGTGAAGTTTTGGAGATACATATGCAGATACATCGAGATAAACGCGGGTCGATAACCAGCATAATATTTTTGTAAATTTTTAAGAACGCCAAAAAATTCTCATTCGTCGTCGTCGTCGTCGTCGGCGTCGTCGATTGGTCGACCGAGGCGAACTGCCGAGAAATTTTTTGATAACGTAGATAAGCGAAATTGCGCGAAAACATATATCGGTCGGCAAGCTGTTATGGAAATTGGCCTCGACTGATGACCAAGTACGTTGTTTTTACAGCGGTTGAAACTCTCAGGCTCCCCCTATCTGTATGTGTGTGTGTGTGTGTGCGTGCGTGCGTGCGTGTGTGTGTGTGCGCGCGCGTGCGTGCATGCGTACGTGCGTGTGTGTGCGCGCGCATGCGCGTGCGCGTGTGCGTATGTGTGTTTGTCTGTCCGCCCGTCGTTCTGTCCGTCTGTCTGTCTGTGTATATCTCTCTCTTCATCTATCTCTGACACACAAACACTTTCCCCCCTCCCTCTCACACACACCCTCCCCCAACATCTCTCCTCCCCCTTTCTCTCTGCCGCACTCTCGCACCCACTCACCCAAACGCACACCGTGGTTAGCACTAGTAGGGACACTCTCTCCCGGCACCCACCGCTTAATTGCCCAGCGACTACTGTTTGCACTGCTGCCCATTGTCGTCCTGGCCACAGGTCGATGTTTGCGCAATGACAAGTAGCCTGATTTATTGGTCACTCTCCAGTTCATTCATATCTAGTATGGCCGGTCACTCGTGTCGGTCTTAGCTGGCCATTTCACGCTGCCACGATTCCAGCGAGGATGACAGTGAGAGGGGAGGGAGGAAGAGGTGGGGGGGGGGTGTCATCCACTTGCGTCCCATAGTGTTCTTGAACCTATGCCCGTCTTTCTATCAATTTCGTGCTCAACTGCGAGCGGCGAGTGCCGCCGATACGCTTGCGATCACCAACCTTAAGTCTTAACAAAGATTTACATAATGCTCGTTGAGATTTGCATTTTATAGTATCGCTTTTACGGCACATCTACTACAACCGTGTTCATAATTACTCGATTGGCGCAATTATGCTAAATTAATCTAATATACAATTACGAGAAAAATGAAGAAGACTATGTACGATTTTTATCCTAACGCTATGTACCCCGCGTGCTAACGTTTAGTATGTATGTATTACTCGGCTAACGTGAATTGTTATGAGCTATAGAATAACCCTACCTATGTTATACTACGGTAGCAGAGAGAGAGGGTGAGAGGACGGGAGGGTGAGAGAAAGAGAAAGGGGAATAGAAAGACAGAGAGAAAGGACGAGAGGGTGAGAGAACGAGAAAGGGAAATAGAAAGAGAGAGAGAGAGAGAGAGAGAGAGAGAGAAAAGCAAGACGAGAGAGAAGAGAGAGAGAGAGAAACGTAAGAGAGAGAGAGAAGAGAAGAGAGAGCAGAGAGAGAGAGAGAGAGAAGAGAGAAGAGAGAGAGAGAGAGAGAGAGAAAGAGCGCGAGAGAGGGGAAGAGAGACACCGAAATGTCCACTCAGCGATACGCGCCACTTGATATTTTTCGTAGCTCCACACGCTCTGACAGGTGTGAAATGAGATTTTAGAAAATTGATTGAAGTTTATTCTCACAGGTAATTAGGTATGCAATGTCGTGTGACGCGGAATTAATGCCAGAAAGTGCTGTACGTAGCAGATAACCGTTATTAATGGCCCCTCAACGCGAACAGCTCGCCGATAAGTTAACGTAGTCACGACTATACGACTTATTTCCGTGGAAAAGCCCGCGCCATACCGCTATAGCGTGTGCGTATCTTCATCGGCCTTCTCGCGAGCACATACACACGTCCTAGCGCGAAAGGGTGAGATATTCATTAAGTCAGTGCTGCGTTTTACTGGATTTTATCCTCAGTGAATAATACATGGTATTTCGCCTACTTATTACTATCATTTACTATGGACACCTTGAGATTTGGCGAAAATATAATCTAGGTATAGCGGCACGCTATATATGTACGCGACTGGGCAAGCCGGCGCGAAATTGTAACTCGGAGAAAACGACGAGCATTTGCGAGCGCGAAATAAGTCGCGAGTGGAAATCGTTCAACGCCGCGGCTACACCTGGGATAAGCTCCAGGAGAATTAAAACCTTATCAAACATTCATCATTCGCCGGGGAAAAAATTCGCAAAACGTTCGAGATGAGGAAATCTTTCTCTCCTTTCCCCCGCGATCCTCCTGCCCGTCCAACCAACGAGCCGCTGTTGCGCATGCGCGCTGGGCACGTCCGAACACCGCACCCTACACGAAATGTCACCTTACAGCGTTGCATTTGGACGCGCGCGCGCGTATACGTACGTACACGCAGCGCTACTAAATTCAATCGCAGGGGTTGCCAGGCCACAAACAAGCAACCTCATCTCGCACAAACTCAATCAGACTCCTAATTACGGCTGATTACGGTCGTTCTCGGAGCTTCACGTTAACACATACCTGTGCATGAATAGTCAATCAGGCCGGGGGTTCGTCAGCAATCATCGCCAATTCAACGCTAATTACCTTGCAGGCCACAGCCTCTCTCTCTCTCGGCATCACCTAGTGATGTAAGTGGTTGCCATGGCAACGGTAGGTAAGTGGAGAAAGGGCAGGGACTGTCTGTACGAACAGAAGCCGTGCGAAACACCTTTTATAGGTTCGCTGCATAATTTATGCGGCTTTCGTGGCTGCGGGGAGAGTAAAAAGCTGTCTGCTTACATAGCGAATGCCACAATATTGTCTCTACACGCCACACCGTTGATTATCTATAGGCGAGCTGTCGATTTCAATACAAACGTTGGTCACCGCAAAATAACGCCCGACTTACAGCTCGCGGCCGCTAAAAAATTACCCATTAAATAATATTACAAAGCGAAGTAGTATTGGATGGGTTCTAGAACAATTAAGCCAACTATTAATTAGTATTTACGTATGAAAACTCTGCCGCTATATATATACTATGTATGTGTGTGTGCGCACATCGCACACCGTGGCTACTAACGTGACAATTGACAGTTAAAATCCAAATTACCGGTCTCTTACAAACTACCGCCTAAACGTACATCACCGGCCCCCGGCTAATTCCCATTGAGCAACTAACTGCCGTGTTATTCATGCAATTAACAAAGTGATTTCAAATTTACGACACCTGCATGGCCGGTGGTAACACCTGGTCGGATCATCTAATTGGATGACAAGTGCTCACCGTTGATCCAGTGTTCCACCTTACTGGTTTCCAGTAGGCGGCCTCAATAGGTAGATCACGGGCAGCCGGTCATCCAATCAGACAACGAATAAACACGCGCAGGTAACAGGTGAATCAATAATGTCATTTCCCAGGTGAGATGATTGGTTCGCTCGCTACACCTGTGCGGTGCAGGTAGCGAACATTGGCTGATGCAGGTAATCTGACTACCAATAAAGCAGCAGATGAAATGTTACAGGTGCATCGGCATCACTGCGCAGCGGAGGCTTCGAGTCTGAAACTGAGCTTGTCAATTTCGAGCAAAGAAGGATGATTATAAGATCAACTGCAACGCAGACACGTTGATCTGCACATGTGTTCGACGTGTAACACGCATGTACGCAGACATCGATAGCTTACACAACGTCAACCCCGAGTAAAATCTCCAGAACCATTTTACAGCTCGGTAGACATGTGACATAAATTATGTTGACAGTAACAAGAGTACGGACAAAGCACGAGGACAGCGATATCTTGCATGAGGGCTGGGTGGGAATTTAATTTCAAAACGGATAATCGTATGTCATAAATCGGTTCCCATGCAGGTATTCTTAACTTGTTCTTTTAAAAAAAAAGGGGAGTTCATTGTTCAAAATCATAATTATTGCTCCTAAAAATGTAAACCCGCATCAAACAGTACATTTCCCACGATATTTACCATTACAGCCGAATCACCCTCAGGGTTAAGCTAAATTTACAAAATAAAATTACATTCATTTTATATACAAAACAACAGCAGGTTAGTAGAACACAAAGCAATTAAATTCACCCGCGAAATGATGTAAAGTTGTGATGGATGGGCTTAAGCTGATTACGAAAACGCATTCGGTAATCATCTGGATGAAAATGAAAAAAATTAATGCATCATAAAAACCTCGGTTAGGTGCAAAACAGACGGATACGCCGCGGTGATAATGGGAAAAGCTACCGATCAGCGAGGCCTGCACAATGGCAGCAGCAGCAGAAGCAGTAGCAGCAATGTCATTGTCAAAGCAATATTATTATTATTACTATTATTATTATTATTATTATTATTATTATTATTATTATTATTATCATCATCGTCATCATCGACAGTAGCATTATCATCATCATCAGCAGCAGCAGCAATAGTAGCAGCATCAGCAGTAAAAGTAACCGCAGCAACAACAACAGCAGCAGTAGCATTGACAATCATACAGTCACACTGGGCATATACATGCAGCCGATGCTGCTGCTGCTGCTGCCGCGGATAATGATGCCAAATCTACCAGCGGCAGCAGCAGCAATCGTGTGGATAGGTGAAGCCAAAAACAGCACACACAGCATATTATACACACACACGCGCGGGCACACACGCAACACAACATTTGGCGCGGTCCCACAATGGGCACACTCGCACCGCTGAGTCGCTCGCCTCGAGCGTACCTCACCACACGCACGCACACACACACGCACACACACACACACGCACGCACGCACGCACGCACGCACGCACGCACGCACGCACACACGCACACACACACACACGACGCTCTCGGCACAAAGCTCAATGGCTGCCGCCGCCGCCGCCGCCGCTCTCCTGCTGCTGCGATGCAGGGATGCTGCGCACGTACATGTGCATCTCTCACGCGTACATGTACGCGCGCCGCCGCCGCCGCCCCGCTCGCTAGCTCATGACGTGTGCACGGCAGCCAGCAGCGTTCAACCCCGTGTGCTACAGGCGCCCGAGCGTGGCCGCTGTACACAATGGCACCCTCTCGCTGCTGCTGCTGCTGCTGCTGCTACCGTGTCGCAACCCGCCACCATCACGCACGACAGATCGGCTTCATTCACTCATACCGCTCTCGCTGTTTACTGCCGATGACGCAGCGGTCCGCCCGCCTGGCTTCCATAAAGTCGACGCGAGCTCGAGAAGGCGGGGAAAAATATTTCGATGTCTGGAGAGAGTGGTCTTGTTAACGCTTCGTTGTATTTCGCTCCCTTCTTCCCCCGTCAAAGACATTTTCTGCGCATCTCCAGCTTAATTCACATCGTGACTGTGATTCCCGAACCGAAAACCACCGCTAGAAATTTCCAGCGCCCGAATCCCGGTGGACGCGTGAGTCTATTGTTATACAGCTCAGGTGCGTGCCTATATGCTCAACCGCAGCGACAAAGACCGCAAGCACAGCTTGGCCTAGCCGCAGTAGTACCACGGTACCGTTAGCTCGCTCGTGTCCACACGCCGATTGTTTATTTTCACCGAGAAGCAGGTGAGGGAATAACAATGGCACGCGGAGAGGCAAGGCAAGGGCCAATTTAAGGCCCGACCAATAAACACGAGCGCGTGTAAAGTTTGCATTTCTTCTCATAAAAGAGGCATCACCTGGCTTCTGAAGTGCTCAGGTGCCAACCCGCTATATATACCTTGTCAATGTACCGTTACCCCTTTTGAATTCCCTAACCGCTGCTGCACGCTGAATGCGCCTTTATGCTGCGATGTTTGGGTGCATTTCGCCGCGCGACAAAAGCCAATTTTCAATGAACCCATATATTATTATATCCAAGCTACACGCGAGATAATTAAGCTAGATGCCGTGCGACTGCCGCCGGAGTCAAAAGCCTCTGGAACGTGGGCGTGTATACGTGCGTAGGTAGTTAGCGTTTTAACCCAACTTAACTGCAATCTAGATGGCAATTTAGATGGAGGCAACATTATGAGGTAAATGCGATGCTAAAGCTGATAAGATCGTTGCAGCGAGCACCTCGATATTTCGTGCGAGCTTACACAAAAGCGAGTCGAAGCTTTCACACGTATATAGCTCCGCGACGCTGGAAAGTTAACGACATAATCTCTGTGAAATCTTTCGTAATTACATCACGCCTTATCATATACTTTAATTACATCTACAGCATCGTGCAGTTGAATTAGATCCACACAGTACGACGTGGTTTATTCGCATCAATAGCAGTTGGTTTACAGCCTATGAGGAGGCGACACACCCCGCTAAGACGACTTCCTTCAGGTTAACGTATTATGACTGTACACGTCAACGAAGCGAGCGAGAAAGGTAGCGATGATCGAACAAGAAATGATAGAGGGGAAGGAGAGAGAAGGGAATGAGAAAGGGTGAAGCAGACAGACACAGAAGGAGACAAAGGCGGGTGAGCCTAAATACGTTAATTAGAGAGAAAACTAGAGAGAAAATTAGAGAGAGAGAAATGAGAAAAGTACAGCACACGTTTAAAAAGCACGAACACAAACACGGACATTATGTACGAACACTATGTACGGACAGACTGCAGTGAGCGCGGATGCTGTGTAAGCTCTGGCGGTGAAGCTCACCCATCTGTGGATCACAGCCACCTAGCACTGTCCATTACCACCGCTAGCCCGCGGCGACCTATCAATTATCCGCCGTTACCTTGTCCATAATTTATGCGAACAAATTGGCTTTTTGATTCCACTAATTTGGTAAATGGAGACGCGCTGTGTCCGTGGACATCTCGCGCGGTGTCACACACCAGTGGACATCCCCCGCCCTGCCGCCGCCGCCGCTGCTGCTGCTGCTGCTGCTGCTGCTGCTGCTGCTGATGATGATGATGATGACGCTGCTGCTACTGCTGCTGCTGCTGCTACAGCTACTACCGCTGCTGATGCTGCTACTGCTGCTGCTGTGCTGCTGCTGCTACTACTACTACTACTGCTGCTGCTGCTGCTGCTACTACTACTACTACTGCTGCTGCTGCTGCTGCTACTACTACTACTACTGCTGCTGCTGCTGCTGCTGCTACTACTACTACTGCTACTACTACCGCTGCTGCCTGGCCGACAGACAATCCTCGCACATCTGGCAAATTACGTGAACCGCACGTGAAGCGGCGAGAGCGAACCGCCACGAAAATTCAATCCAGTGCGTGTGGTTTACGTGTGTATATGTGTGTGCGTGGGGGATGGAGGTAGGGGGATGAAGGGAGGACCTCGCTTCCGACCCCCAGCCCGTCTGCTGCCGCGGCGTCTGCAGGTGATTATCAGCGGCTCTCCATCAAAAAAACACACACACCGCGCGGTGACTTACGCAAAGCTTCTGTCGCGCGGGTCCCCCGTCATTCTTTGTACACACCACCACGGTGAGGTGAGCGAGCACCTCAGCAGTAGCCGACAATAGGCCCGCGCGGACGAGCACCGAGCGCGGCCAGCACGCGTAGCGGCGCATAAATTTGCGAGCGCGCGCACACACGGCAGCAGCACGGCAGATGGCTTACCCTGCGGTTAATACGGCTTTTGTCGGGCAGCGGTCCGTGAAAGCGCACCTATAGGCCGGCCACGCGCCTGCCACGAGCCAACAATCGCTGCTGTCCATTGATACAGCCGTCGGCTGCTCGGCATTGTCGCACGCGGGGTTAAATCAGTTGCCCGCCCACGTGGCCGTTACGCAACCCGCTCGCGCCGTGGTCAAGCACCTGCAGATAATTCGGCCTTCGCGTCTATCCGCGCTTGTTAACTTGACCACCGACGTTCTCTTGGTTGCTATCTTCGTGTTGTTATCGCCTGCAGATGTCGGGGGCCGCTATGATGGTACCCGCCGGGCAGCAGAGGAGCAGTGAAGCCACCCTGGTAGCATCATCGTTCATCCCCGTGCCTCGCCGAGGAATTCTCTTTTTCAATATTCTTCTCCCCCTCCTCCTCCTCCTACTGTTGTCGGAACTTGTTTCACTGGGGTCGGAAGCGAGGTCCTCCCTTCACCCCCCCCCCCTCCACGATCTCCTCCTCTTCTACTCCTGTTATTTTTTCTCGTCCCCTAACTTCTGCTCATTTTCCTTGTCATTCTATACTTCTCCTCCTCTTCATCCTCCTCTTCCTCACCCTCCTCCTTCTTCTCCCCCTCTCCCGCGCAAACACAGCTCTAAACAGTGGAACGCGCTCGCTCGCCCCTGCTCGGTGAACCTTCGCGGGCAATCTCACGTAATGAAGCCCCACTTAGTGCGAATCTACATGTGATGGCACGGGCGGGCACGCACAATGGACAGAGCTGCGGCCAGCATCCACGCTCAGCATCCCGCATCTTCCAGCATCAATGGCTCCACGCCGTCGTAGCGCGCCAGGTTGTGTCTAGAGATTACTTGCTCACAAATGTCATCAGTGCTCATGCATGCATTGCAAGCCCGCTAGATCAAAAGCAATTCCCGTCATCAACCTATCCCACGATACCCCGCATGCATATTAATTGAACATGCTTATCAAATTATGCAAATACAGCTCCTTAAATGACGACAAGAATTATTTCTCTGTAGGCTCAACAAAGGTAGATATCTTATTCCGCAGAGAGCCCGTGGCCTCGCTGAAACAGATCTCATTATCATGACATTTTGTCGTTGCCCAAATCGATGAGGCGATAGCACCTCACAAAGCAGGGACAGGCCCTAGTGAGTCACACATCCATACACAGAAACACACGCGCGCACGCGCACGCACTTACGCGCGCTCGCACACACACACTCACACACGCACACACACACACACACACACACACACGCACACACACGATGTATATACATACACGCATGCGCGCACAGATCACGCGCGTACACGCATGCATGTACGCATGCATTCGCGCGCGCCAACCTCTATAATGTGTCACGCAGTTACGTCTGCTTCGCTTCGCGAAAGGCGACAGCAGGTACAGGTCTTACTGTGTTTAAAATAGACACGCGCAGCAAACACGCTCCACTCCGCGCGCGCGCGCAAGCAGGCGATGAGTGAGATATTGAATTTCAAAGCTAGCAAATATAATTTCCCTGACAAATGCGGCGCATCGCTGGCGCCGCACGCCTGCTTTCCTCCTCCCCCTTCTCCTTCTCCTCCTCCTCCTCCTCCTCCTTCCCTTTCCCTCATCCGTTCCTTCTCCTTCTCCTTCTCCTCCTCCTCCTTCCCTTTCCCTCATCCGTTTCTCCGATCTCCTTCTATTATTGTCTCTTTGAGGCCTTGCCGGCGTGTATTTCTCCTTCCCCTCCCCTTTCTTCCCCTCGCCCTCCCCTTTTTCGTTTTTTCTCCGCCTCCGCCTCCTACTCTTACTCCTTCTTCTCCTCCTCCTCCCCCTTTCTCATCCTCCTGCTCCTCCTCTGCTCCGCGCCGCGGCACGGATTTACATTAGCGCCGAGTAAAAAGGTAGACAGCTGGCACAATTGTTCTCAGTCGCCGTGCTCGAGAGAGAGAGAGAGAGAGAGAGAGAGAGAGAGAGACAGAGAGAGAGAGCGCGCGAGAGAGGTGCCAGCAAAAGCACAACATTTGGCGCGGTCCCACAAGGGGCACACTCGCACCGCTGAGTCGCTCGCCTCGAGCGTACCTCACCACACGCAAACGCCCGCACGCACGCACACGCACACACGTACGCACGCACGCACACGCACACACGTACGCACGCACGCACGCACGCACACACATAACACACACACACACAAACACAACACACACACACACACACACACACACACACACACACACACTACACACGCGCGCGCGCACGCACGCACGCAC
>NW_014577323.1:172879-177339 GCF_000485595.1 Priapulus caudatus | reverse complement strand
AGAGAGAGAGAGAGAGAGAGAGAGAGAGAGAGAGAGAGAGAGAGAGAGCGTGCGTTAGAATTGGATAGCGAGAGAGAGGGGCGGGAGAGCAAGGGAGAGTTACCTGACTCATCGTCAAGTGTAAATCCGTTCAGTCATTAAGCCAGCCTATATATAATATATGAGGCGTGTCGCAGGCGCGTAATGGTTAAAAAACCCGCCTAAACGCTATAACAGGCATCACATTAGGTAATGAAATTCTACCTATTTGTTGGCTGGGAGGGAAAGCAACTGTTATACGCGGGGCGGCCGCGCGTGCCTCACTCAATGTAGCAGGTGGGCTAATTCTCACTAACCGCATAATCAAACCCTAATCCGGAGTATTGCTTTCCCCTCGGGGCGGCGCGAATGCATGTAAACCACGCAACAAATGACCTGCAAATGCACAGCCACCATGTTCAGGTATATCGATCAGTTTTCCGACGCCGAAGACGACGATGAGTAGATAGGCGTTATAGAGCATCGGCGGGGGCACTCATGGCCCGGCTTAATCTCACTTCGCCGTGGCCATATATGAATTTCTCTCGTATTAGAGCCGCGCGTCGATGTCTCGACGTGATACGTGAGTACAGGCGAACGCATAATTAAGACGGCTTATTCGTTACGTACATACATGGCCCCGATCAGTCATTTACAACAAAGCAGGATAGAAACCGGGCAAAATATTTCTTGTTATTCACCGCATTTTATCGTACGGTATTGCAATTTACCGTATCACATCTCTTGTGATATATCTCCTGATATATATATATATATATATATATATATATATCAATAATATCATCACCATCATCAACATCATTATTATTATCATCATCATCACATGAACCATAAATTTTCAGCCGGATTTTTTCGACCTTTGCAGCTTAGGTTCACCGGTCACGGGCACCCGCTATAAACGCACTCCTGCGAGACGTCACATGGCGCAACTGGCTACACGACAGGAAACGGGTATTTACCGTTATCTCTGCCTGGATACAGATAGCCGTGGGTTTGCTACCGACAATATGAACGCTTGATTAGTTCCTTTGATTTCACCGGAGCCTGGAAATCACACAGCAAAAGTTGAGCTAATCGGTTCCATTTCTACTTGGTCCACACGCCGCATTTCTCGACTTGTACTTGTAACAATAGTGCATCCTCACGTATATAATATATATATATATATATCTATGTATTTTTGACATACACAATATGTATATATTTTGCGTACCATGCCGTGTGAGAGTCTATTCGGTTTAAGGTTTTAGCACGCCTACTCTTTTACAACTCTCCCACTTCACACATAAATAAGACCTGCTTATGATGCATGAAGAAATATATGACTAAATATCAAGAGGGAACACATCAAAACCAAATGTTATACACACTGTGCGTGTACCTGCGCTCTAAAATTTGCTATCCTAACTTCCAAACTCGCTGCCAAATTGGAAAATAAACCTGAGATGCAAAATCTGTTGCGAACGTTAAAAACCGATTTCCACGGCAGGCAGCGCTACGAATTTCAGGCACGTAGAGTTAATCGAATATTTATTATACGAATCCATCGACGGAAAACATCATTTGGCATCGCAAAAACGATACCTGCACAATGACAGCAGTCATTGCTCAAGATAGCGAAGCTATTTCGCAACGCAACGCGCGCGATGAGACATGATACATCGTGCGCATGATACTGACTAATGCAACGCAATCATGACACGGAATAATACATCGTCGACATGATACATCGTGCACATGATACTGACTAATGTCACGCAATAATGACACGGTATAATACATCGTCGACATGATACACTCTGCGCATGATACTGACTAATAAAACGCGATCACGACACGGTATGATACATCGCCGATGACACATCGTGATCATGATACGGAATATTCGATCCAGGGACATGGTACAGAAACGTAACGGTAGCACGCATTCGAAAGACACCCAACTTAACCAAAAAACATGCGTTACGTGTAGTGATTTCAAGCTTCAGTATTGAAATAGACATTTTCGTTCTTTCTGCTAATCCTAGCCACTAACCCACCCCTCCCATCCCGCTGTACACACGTGCTGGAGTGCTGTATAGGTGAAACAGCCACGGATGCGGATGTGCATCTGATGCAAGAAGCATCGTTAACTAGTCTGACTGCGTAACTCCGTCATCTGCTATACTGATCCGACCGTATTAATAACATCATCATCATCATCATCATCATCATCATCATCATCATACAAGCGAGGGCTCATCACATCCCCGCATTTGGTGAGAAAGAGAGAGGCTGGGGTGAAGAGAGAGAGAGAGAAGAGAAGAGAGAGAAGAGAGAGAGAGAGAGAGAGCGAGAGAGAGAGAGAGAAGAGAGAGAGAGAAGAGAGAGAGAGAGACGAGTGGCAGAGAATGTAAGAGTTTAAGCGCCGCGCCCCCACGGTGAGTAATTTTACTCAGTAAAATGATGCATGCGTGCAAAATACTCACAGCGAAATATTTTCAGCGCTCCGCCGCAGCAGCGTGAGTAAAATTACTCAAGGTATAGGTGGTAATATGTTCCGCAGTGTTGAGTAGGCATTACGGCAGCTAGCGGCGCACGACGTTGAAGTATTTTGATCGGCATGAGTCAAAAAATTATCAAAAACATGTTGAATATTGAGTTTCTGATGCATGCGTCAGAAAACTCAAGCGAAATCGCGGCACAGCAACGCTGAGTATTTTGACGCATGCATCATCTTACTTGAGTAAAATTACTCCCCTGTGCGCCGGGCTTTAAGGGATAAATAGAGATAGATAGAATGATCGACAAATCGATCAATCGATCGATCGATAGATAATATCTGGAGGAGACAGCGAAGAGCTGGATTATGTAGTGTTGCGTGCGTGCGTGCCGTGCGTGTGTTATGTGTGTGAGGGAGAAGACAGATATAGAGCGAGAGACATAGAGATGAGAGAGGAAAGGAAAACATCAATTTATAGAGGGAACTAGAACAGCACATTGGAGAATTATAACAGAAATGAATGAGAGAGAGAGAGAGAGAGAGAGAGAGAAGAGAGAGAGAAAGAGAAGAGTAGAGAAAGAGAGAGAGAGAGAGAGAGAGAGAGAGAGAGAGAAGAGAGAGAGAGAGAGAGAGAGAGAGAGAAGAGAGAGAGAAGAGAGAGAGAGAAGAGAGAGAGAGAGAGAGAAGCGTGCGGTTTAGAAATTGGATAGCGAGAGAGAGGGGCGGGAAGAGCAAAAGGAGAGTTACCTGACTCATCGTTCAAGTGTAAAATGCCGTTCAAGTCATTAAGCCTCGCTATATATAATATATGACGGCGTGTCGCAGGCGCGTAATGGTTCAAAAAACCGCCTAAACGCTATAACAGGCATCGCATTAAGTAATTGAAATTCTACCTATTTTGTTGGCTGGGAGGGGAAAGCAACTGCTATACGCGGGGCGGCCGCGCGCGTGCCTCAACTCAATGTACAGGTGGGGCTAAAATTGCTCACTAACACGGCATAATCAAACCACTACTCCCCGCGGATGTATTGCTTTCGCCGCTCGGGGCGGCGGCGAATGCATTAAACCACGCAACAAAATGACTGCAAATGCCCAGCCACCATGTTCAGAGTATACTCGATCAGTTTTTCGGCGACGACCGCAAGACGACGATGAGTAGATAGGCGTATAGTGAGCAATCGCGGGGGCCACTCATGGCCCGGCTTAATCTCAACTTCGCGCGTGGCCATTAATATTTGAATTCTCTCGTACTTAGAGCCGCGCGGTCCGATGTCTCGACGTGATCACGTGAGGTACAGAGCGAACGCATAATTAAGACGGCTTAATTCGTTACGCGTACATACATGGCGCCCGATCAGTCCATTTACAACAACAAAGGAGGATAGAAACCGGCAAAATATTTCTTGTTATTCAACCGCATTTTATCGTACGGTATTGCGCAATTTACCGTATCAACATCTCTTGTGATATATATATATATATATATATATATATATATATATATATTCCTGACAGTTTATCTTCGTTTCTGTAAGTGCCCCAGGCCCATCGTCATCTTGGGCGTGTATGTAGCCTGCCGAGGATAGAACTAGGTTATCTTATTCGGGTGACAGCAGTAAAGCGGGCTTCCCGTATACAGACGGAGGCGTGGCCGTCGTCATCATGATCGATGTGCAGAATCTGCTTTCACGGGAGGACCTCAATTTCCTCTCCGCTACAAACAGCAGTAGAATATGGGATGATGATGACGTTGATGATGATGATGATGATGACGATGATGATGATAATGATGATGATGATAATGATGATGATGATCAGACTCGGCTGCTCGTGCTGGCAGGTGGCCAATCGCCGCCGTCCTGTGTCGCTGCCTGACGTAGGCAGAACGCAGTTCATCTTCCTTATTACGAGTTATGCTTACATCATCGTACCGACGCCT
>NW_014577323.1:167778-172854 GCF_000485595.1 Priapulus caudatus | reverse complement strand
TGGTTTGTTTGTGAGCTGAGTGAGTGACGTGATGAGTGACGGTGACGTGAACGTGAGGCTGACTGTGAAGGTGAGTGAGTGTGTGTGTGTGTGTGGTGGTGTGTGTGTGTGTGTGTGTGTGTGTGTGTGCGTGCGCTGATGCTAGCGTGTGTGTATTTGGAGTGTGTGTGTGGTGTGTGTCGTTGTGTGTGCGCTGTGTGTCGCTGAGTGTGTGTGATTGTGTGTGCTGTGTGATGTGTGCTGTGTGTGTGTGCGCGCGCCCGCGCGCGCGTGCTGAGTGTGTGCCAGTGCGAGCGTACGGGGCTGTGCGGGGCTTGCATGCGTGTTTCCGCGTGTTGGCTGCGGCCGTGTGCGTGCCGCCGTGCCCGTCGCGCGTGTTGCCCGGCTGTGGTCGCGAGCTGGCGGTGTGACGACGCCGTGCCAGGCCAGGGAACCCCCGGGCGGGATTGCGCTTTCCGTGAATGCTCCTGTGTCCCCGGGCTTAATACTTATTGTGGTATTGCTACCACCAGACGCTTTGGCCACGCTAATATAAAAGTTTACATGAGATATCTGCTAATTATAAAGCAGCTATTGAGCTAAGCGACTAGATTCTCGGCCTCGCTTTTCACTCTTCTCAACCCTTGTGCAGCTTTTGGGTTGGCTTCATACGGCTTCTCCGGACTGCCACTGTGACATGGTGCGGGAAGTTTGTATCGCAGAGAGAGCCCCGAGAAAACAAAATAGACGGAGGCACCACCGAGACTACTGAGGCGCGCCCCGGCGGAGACGACGGGACGACGAGAGAAAGGACCGAGCAACGAAGAACGCAAAAGCGCACCCGCCCACGGCACAACCTTCAGAGAAGATGGCCCCACCCAGGGGGGAGATTAATGATGCCCGATTCCAGTGATTTATACCAAAGCGATTACCTATAATTATACGAAATATATATATTAGTATGAATCTATTTAGCGGCGCGGTGGCCGTACGAGAATCTCACTTTCATATCAACAGCTCCGAGGGTTGCAGACTTACAACCACACTACACCACCACCCACACCCACACCACCACACACACCACACACACAACACACACACCACACCCACCACACAACACACCGACACCACACACAACCACAGCACGGACCGGAGGACCATTCCAATCATATTCCTCTCCACGATAACCCAACACAAGGCACACAAGCGACGCACACACCACCGACCACCACACACACCACACACACCACAACACACACAGCAAACATATTCAACAATCGAGAAGCAGTTGTTTCCCATAACAGAGGTGCTATTGATGTTATAAATTCTAAATTCGAAATAACAGCCGCTCTAGTGCGATGATGCCCCGCGATGCGTCGCGCATGTTCCCCGTTGCCGCATGATGAATGATGAGATGATCTGCCGCCGTGCACACAACTCAGACGCGAAGCTCGCCGGGAAAAACTCTGCGACTGTCTGTTTCGCCGCACTACGTTTAATCGTATCTAAGATAGAATAAGCTTATGTGGGCATGTTTCCATATTCGCAATCAAGCTTACTCTCGCAATAATTATACCCCGCCGATCCTGCGCTCTGATGTCCGGTCTTTAGCGCGACAATTGTGCGCAGCATGGCGCCTAAGTAGCGGCGCCGTTTCGTTCCCAATGCCTGTCGCTGGCGCGCCGCCCTGTGAGCGCCGTTAGTGACGTCGCAGCAGAACGCAGTTCATCTAGTCTATATATACGAGTATGCCTTACCATCATCATAGCCGACGCCTTTCCGCATCCATCTAGTAACCCGGGGATGACAAAGGCCGACCGGTTATGAATATAGATCGATAACATTTCGTTACGGTGCATCAATGATATGAACAGCACTGCTTATACACCTGAGAGACACACGTATCCGTGCGTAATTCTCACTATCACTATGCCGGCCCCTGAGTTCTCCTGTTGCCCTTCGCGAATTCCGCCCCCTCCCATCCACTCTTTGCTAGCCGACCCCCTCGGCTGGGGAGCATGCCGTCTATAGCGATTAGCGCTGTTACTCAGATAAAGGGTCGGGAGGGGGCGCGAACGGCTGGAGGAACGGACGGAGTAACAAGATTCAATACAGAGCTAGGTTACTAAGTAAGTAACGAGGAGAGAGGAGACGAGAGAGAGAGAGAGGCGAGCACGAGGACCGAGAGGAGAAAGACGAGAGGGCAGAGAGAGAGAAGAGGGAGCCTGCGGAGAGCAGATGAGAGCACGAGACCGAGTCAGAGAGACCGAGAGCGAGAGGGACGGGAGCTGAGAGCGAGACGAGCAACGCAGACAGAGCCCGGGCCCCCGGCGATCGAGAGAGAGACGAGAAGGACGCGAGAGATGAGCAGCAGCAGCAGAGGAGAGATGGCAGGCGGAGGGAGGGAGGGAGGGAGGGAGAGAGAGAGAGAGAGAAAGCGAGAGAGAGAGATCGAGCAGAGCACCGCCCAGCCGTGCTGCTGCTGCTGGTACTGCTGCTGCCACCGCTCTGCTGCTGATGGTGCAGGTAATCCACATATGCCAACGCAATAAAAATCAATTACATCATGGCCGCCGGGCCGAGCCGAGCCTGCGTAACAGATGTGAGGCAAATTGTAAACCTGGGCACAGGCTTATAGCCTAGGGATGTTGAGGTTCGCTCGCGAACATAAAGGGCGGCGGCGGTGACATACAATACCGCATAAACACAATACGCAAAACGAAATCGATGAATTTGATGACGCGCGCCTATTTGTCCCCCCGTTTGTACTGCGCGCTCGCCGCCCCGGTGGCATTCGCTGCGAGAGCGAGTGGGTCGCAAAACGGCGCTCGAAAAATTTTAATTCATTAACGTCGACGTCAACAGTCGGATGTTCTGTGAACAGCGACGAGCGCGGGGACAGCGAGCAGCTCGATGGCGTTTATAACGCGAGGACAATATACACCTAACGAGCTGATTTTCATATTAGCGAATCCCCCGTCCATTACCGCCAGTGAAGATGGGGTTCGAGCGTGGCAGTGCCGAGTTGAAGACGTAGTTATTGGCTGTCGCCGATATGCGACGGATGGGACTTACTTTGCGCGCAAGCAAATTCTTCTAATGAATTTCATAAAATGTCATTTTCCGTGACATCGGACGTTGAACAAACGTGTACATTTGTTGACTAGTCCTGTCCGATGCTTTCACAATGCTTTCACGGTGTCATAATATTATGAAGAATTGCCAATTTCGGGCCTACTCGGCAAACAACTTGGAATGAAAAGCACTTTTGCGCCAGAGCAGTGCATTAACTGTCAAGTCACATGTTATTCTCGTCACCTTGTCCGATGTAATAAAATCTCCTGCTTTATTCCACGCAGCAGTTCATTGTTATTAAGTACATTTGCAAACGAAGAGTTAGGTAAAAGCTCTCTGCACGAGTGTGAGGCATGGCAATGGCGTTCCCACTGACTGACTGGAGAGAGTAAAAGCATTGCTGAGAGGGCGCTGATGCACCATCGCCCTTCTATACCTTTAATGGAATACATTACACTCTCAGCTTGCGTTTCTTGCCAAGCAAGTGAGAAAAATGCGCCCCGCTAAAATGTTCACGGAGACCTAGCTTTTTCCAAGGGTCAGACGACTCCACGCAAAAATTTGTGTGATTTTAACGGACTTGTCCTGCCTTTGAAATGGTAATGTTGACAGCAACCTTTAGTTTCCATGGAAATGTGACCAGCCTACACATGTCTATTTGAACACGAATTGGTAAAAACATCCATTTTCCGATGTAACTGCGCGTCTATGTGTGTGCGCGCACGTACGTGCGCGGGTGTGCGTGCGTGCCTGCCTGCGTGCATGTAGGCGCGCGCGCGCGCGTGTGTGCAGTTCCTGATAGTCTTGCACTATGTCTACAAACAAACGCGCCTTGTCTTTGCGCCCATCAGCAGTACTGATCATCATCACCTACAAGCAGCATCCGCTCCTAAACAACAAACCCCCACAACGGCGCGCCGAAAAAAAACTTCCATCCGTCATTTTTTTGCACCATTCAGAAAACGGAACCGTTAAAAAACTCATTAAAACATACCCCCCAACTTTACCCCCCCCCCAGGCGCCTAAAAAAAACCGCAGCTCCCGCCTTAACCGAGCCGAGACCCGCAGTTGCTTCCACATAAAGCAAGTGTGTGGGTGTGCGCGCCGTTCCACCTGGCATGGTGAGCGTGCAGAGAGAGGAGGATAACACAGCAGCCGGTGCTAACGCCCCCCGACGCCGCACGCTGCTGCTATACACTGCGACACCGCCTCGGGTAGTTGCTCATTTGCTAAACAGTTTGCAATCAGCTTCCGTTGCTCTTGGTGATTAGTCTATAGGTGGCATTACACACAGACGCGCGCGCGCGTGTGCTCAGGGGCGATGCTCGTGGGGCGAACTCTGGGACGCTGCTATTACCTGCCGCACGCGGCGTCGGTGAGCATTATTACAGCTTCCACAGCAAGCTCTAACTGCTTAATTACAGCACTGCTGCTGCCGCCAATGCCCTCAAACACCGCAAGGACGCATGACGACGACGATGATGATGTTAATAATAATAATAATAATAATGATGATGATGATGATGATGATGATGATGATGATGATGATGACGATGATGATGATAATGATGATGATGATCAGACTAGGGCTCTCGTGCTGGCAGGTGCCATCGCCGCCTCCTGTGTCGCTGCCTGACGTAGCAGAACGCAGTTCATCTTCCTTATATACGAGTTATGCTTACATCATCTACCGACGCCTTTCCGCATTGCCATCAGTAACCGGGACGACAGGCCGACCGTTATGAATATATCGATAACATTTCCTTACGGATGAACAGCACTGCTTATACACCTGAGAGACACGTAGCGTATTCTCACTATCACTATGCGGCTGTCTGTTCCTTCGGATCCCTCCCCCATTTTCTGGCCTCGCTGGGAGCACGTTAGGATTACCTGTAGATAAAGGGTGGGAGGGGAAGGGTGGAGGACGGACGGATAAAGATTAATACAGAGTAGGTTACTAAGTAAGTAAGAGAGAGAGAGAGAGAGAGAGAGAGAGAGAGAGAGAGAGAGAGAGAGAGA
>NW_014577323.1:162684-165509 GCF_000485595.1 Priapulus caudatus | reverse complement strand
CACACACACACACACACACACACACACACACACACATTCACTCTTTCTCTCTTCGCGCGAGGCTTGGCAACCTCACCCGTCCAGACGGGCGTCACGGAATTAACCTGTCTGGCCGAGTCAGGGGCGGATTTTCACGCAGACAGTTGCAAGCTCTCGGAGGCAGAGTAGTTAATTCCGTCGCGCGGCTACACCTTGTCGTAAAACCGGGATGCTAAATTGCAAAACTACGCCGCATAAAAATCCGACAGAGCCCGAATGCGAATACGTAATCGTCTGTGTGCGCGTGCGTGCGTGCGTGCGTGCGTGCGTGCATGTGTTACGTTTATAGGAAATTATAGCAAAACGAAAGAGAGGGAGAGAGAGGGGGAGAGGGCGAACGATTGTAGAGAGAGAGAGAGAGAGAGAGAGAGAGAGAGACAGAGAGACAGAGAGTGTGTGTGTGAAATGGTAGACTAAAGAAAGAGAGCGAGGGATAGAGATGGAGAGAGTGGGCTGAGATGAGAGAGAGAGGGGCACAGACCGTGAAGGAAAATAGAGGGGAGGCAAAGAAAAAAGGAGAGAGATAGAGAACGTGTAGGTATGATCGCTTACGATAAATTGCTTCGCCATTAAAAATGCATGGGAACTTCATTCGACCGAATCCGGCTAACGAAGTCGAATCATGCACGGTCGCGCGTAACCCTTTCCTCGAACGCTCCTCCCGATACTGAATAACTCTCCATTGATTTCTTACCCTCTTTTTGTTGCGCCTTCTTTTAGGACGCAGCCACTCGAATTACGACAGTAACGTACCGAAATTACGATATCAGAGCGGACAAATATGAAAATACATGTGCCATTCAGGCGGGCAGTCTCTACGTATATACAAAAGTTAAATGAGCGCACAGCATCCTCGGCGTGCGTATCAGGAATCCATCTCGTACCCCTAAACGTAGAGTCAATTTTCATGTAAATGTTGGTAAAGGGAAGCAATCTACATCCATAAAAAAGTGCAAATCATGTATTCCTCGAAAATATTCCAGCGCACGTAAATTTCACGATTCTGACATGTTTGATCGTTTTGTTTGCGGTGCCGGCATCGCTCGCATTATTACAGGCAGCCTACACGAGCGAGCACGCCTGCCATGCCTATCTAGCACGCCCTATCTAGACAGCTTCAATCACAACAACTGCACGCTAGGCTCCTGTCCGTGCAGCGGTTGCCCGCTCTCAAAGGCGGCAATCCCATAGTAATTTCTGCAGAAATGACGTTAGCGGTCCCAAACGGTGCCTCTTAATTCGCCGTGGGTAAAGAATTGATAGGAATGCACCTGAAGAGGAGCGCGAACGGCGTGCCTAAGCCGACGCGTTCTCATTAAACCCGCTCATTTCGTCTGCTCTCTCTCTCTCTCTCTTTCTCTCCCTCACTCTCTCTCTCTCTCTCTCTCTCTCTCTCTCTCTCTTCTCTTCCCTTTGCTCTCTCTGTATCCCCCTTTTCTCTTTCTTTTTCCCTGTCCCCGTATGTCTCCCCCCTTCGGCCCACCCCTTCTTACTTTCCCTCTTTCTCTCCGCATGTGTCTGTCTCTCGCAAGTCATGATTTTTACGTTTGACTAGCTTTGTAAAATTTATGCGTGATCACGTTTAACGGGTCCTTGGCAAAATCTTCAAATCCCAAAATTACGCAATGCCACTCGATGAAGTTTTCGTTGAACAACTACACCAATAACACGCCTGTGATAATAACCACCACGCGCTCCTCTAATGTGAAATTAATTGCAACCGTCTTCGTACTTAGTTGGAGCTACCTAAACAGCGTCACTGATTAGCAACATAATGACGAGCATGTTTGTACGAAGCAAGTCTGCAGCTCTTAGAAGGATCGTGAGAACAGTGATTCCATTTAACAATCAATCAAGCGATACTGATTCGTTAATCAGATGCACAATATGCCTCCTCCGACTGTAAGTGCATTACGTGCGGACTAATCACACATAATTTCAGTGTCCTTTAAGGCTTTAAAAGTAGTATCCCGTGAAATATTCTACACGAACGTGTCTCGCTATAGATAGCCTGCACTTAATACTACTACTTGTACCGAGAGTGACTAAAAAGAAACTACAAAACAAACTTTGTGTTACAGCAAAACTCCTGTTAGCACTGACGAAGCGGCTATCTGCCGCACACGAAACTGTGCTAACTGCGCCGGGGACTGCACCCGATATGCCGCGCGCGGTGTCACCTGCACTCGTCTACTGTACATAAAAGGTCGAGCGCATTACTCATTTTCATCGGTACGTGAAATTCCCCGACACTCGACAACACGCCGCATTTACGTGATCATCTACCTAGCCCGCCCGCCGCCTGTCAGTTATCTGCAGTCGCCTCCACATCGTTTGGCTTCACCTCACTAGAGACGGATGGAGGGGGGGGGGAAGAAGATGAGCCACACACGTCAGGTCGGCGCAAATTTTTTTTAATTAAAAAGTATAATTAATCGCGAAAGCGAAGACGCGATGCAATTCCCCGAGCACTCGCCCGGCCGTAGCCGCTGCCGCCGTCGCGGCTTGCCACGTCACGAAATATTGTCCATGACAGGCATATCAAGATGGCGGCGTCATTGATTCGACAGACAAAGCCACGGAATAAGGTATAAAATTCAATTGCAGGTTATTTGTACACCGCTCAATAGGAATAATCAATTCGATTGGCTGGCTGCAGCAGCCACGCACGGCGCGACAAGGCGAAGCTCTCCCTCTCTCTATCCCTCCCCCTTCTCTCGCTCCCTCTCTCCCTCTCACCCCCTCTCTCTCTCTCTCTCTCTCTCTCTCTATCTCTCTATCTATCT
>NW_014577323.1:155558-160936 GCF_000485595.1 Priapulus caudatus | reverse complement strand
CCCCCCCCCCCCCCCCCCCCCCCCCCCCCCCCCCCCCCCCCCCCCCTCTCTCTCTCTCTCTCTCTCTCTCTCTTTTTCTCCCTCTCTCTCGCTCTCTCTCTCTTTCTCTCTTTCTCTCTTTCTCTCCCTCTCTCTCTCTCCTTTTCTCCCTCTCTCCCGCTCTTTCTTAGCTAGTCGCTGCGAGACACGCCGCCAATCTACGACAATAAATTGGCTAGAAAAACATTGGATCGCACGACGAGGCGCTGTCTCTCCCTTTCTCTTCCTTTCCTCCCCTCCCTCTCTCCCTCATTCTCTCTCTTCCTGTCCTACTCCTTTCCTTCCCTCCCCCTTCCTTCCCTTCTCTCTTCCTCTCTCTCGCATTTTCTCTTTCCATTTCTCTCCGATTCTCCTCCCCCTTCTTTTATTTTCACTCTCTCTCTCTCTCTCTCTCTCGCTCTCTCTTTCGCGCTTGCGCTCTCTCTTTCTCTCTTTGTTCCCTTTTCACTTTCCTCTTATACGCATTTCCACATCTTATTCTCTCTCTCGCCCTCTCCCTCTGATGAAACATCGGCAGCCCTGAGCCTTTCGCTCACAGGTAATTGTAGACTCGAGAAACCCTTGTACAAACAACGACAAAAATTAAAGCGACCATCATCACGAGACGGGCGATCCGAGGGGGGAAGTAATTTTATATACAAATATGCACCGCGTTCCTGGCCAACATCAGAAGTGCCACGAGCGTCGGCTGGCGCGGTCGACTTCCTCTTTATCCTTACTCATTTTAAATACCGAATTTCGTGCCCGGCGGCAGATAAATTTCAACCTGCGACGTAAGTAAACGTAGGTCCGCCATGCAAGCCCATGCAAGACCATGCAAGACCATGCAAGCCGGTTGTCATACACGCGGGATGCGACCATGGAAAGTCTCAATTCGAGACAACGCGTGCGTTACTAGAACGGTTTGAAATTTTCCAGGTCAACGTGTACCTGAGCTATCCTGCCTACAACAGGAACCATTCTGGATATTACCTGCGCGCCCACGTACACGTGCAGTCCTCTCTTCGTATATTCGTGCTTATACACGACAGGAACTATTCTTGAAATCACCTGCGTGCCTCACGCACAAGCGCGTACAGTACCTCACCTTTTAGTATGCACTGTTTCGACGATCTCTACCACTCACCTACACTTTTCTTTTGGCATCAACTGACTGATTATAATTATCTTAATCGCATCTCGCATAATATACTGTACACCACGCCGCGCCGTGAAACACACCTTGATGCAAAATGTTATCGTTATTTAGCCTCGTAGGTCAGCGATATTTATGTGTCACGAACACACCTTGTCCATGTTTTTCGGCGCATCGCGCGCCTCTCTGCTGCTGGATGCAGCCAGCATACGTGCCAAGTTTAAACGGTTAACTCCACAGGCACTTGGAGCATTTCAATAGAATATAATGCTAAATTATTGCGAAATCTATTTACTACCAAAGTCTTAATGTTTCTCTACTCTCTTTCACCTATTATTGCTGACAATTTCCTGTAAATGCCGTCCAAATGCTCATCTGCAACACTAGCTGCTGCACACTGACACATAAATACATTTATGTGCATTTGGACGGCATTTACAGGAAATTGTCTGCAATAATAGGTGAAAGAGAGTAGAGAAACATTAAGACTTTGGTACCGTAGTAAATAGATTTCGTACTAATTTAGCATTATATTTTATTGAAACGCTCCAAGTGCCTGTGGTTACCTCCCTCCACCTCCACCTCCTCCCCACGGTTTAAACATGTAGTGCGCATTACATCGCAAGCAGACTTTTCCGTGTTATTTACCACACTTATTGGATTTATTGTGTTGGAAATTTACGTATATATTCATACGTACGCCAGCTTCTAGACTGGCCTGCCATTTTGCATTGTGAGCTTATTGTGATGCGATAAATCACAATATGCCCGACTACACGACGATTAGAAACGTGTTCTTGCTAAACGAACGAATCGACTACGCTGTTCCTTCCTGCGCCTTCCTTGCATGCGTGTAAAAATATCAGACTGTCGCACCGCGTCATGCTGTTAAGGTTATTACCCGACAGGTAGCCACAAGTTACCTTCTCAGTTCTCACTACACGACGTGAAACAGTCGTAGAGCATGGTCGAACTAACCGACAGGTATAGCAGATAAATCGCAGCAACGCGCCATAGTCACACACCTACAGACGCGATCATACACACCTTTCAGAATTTTATCCAGCTCGCGTTTCTTCGCCTCTGCGCTCACGATCGGCAACATATCCATGGTTATAGCGTCCACGCGCGCGCGTGTCCGTTTGCGCGAGCCAGCGACGTGTGTTACCAACTGCACGTTCGTTGCCGAGACACGACTTCCCGACGTGCACACGTACAGACGACGATCTAGTCCTCTCTCTGCTTACAACATTCACCGGCGCCAGTAATCAGACGGGAAGTGGGCGCTATCACGCGTTCAGCGAGTTCTCGGTGTAGATACCACCGCGTTGACCTGCGGACGTGACAGGCCACATATACCTGCGCGCACCTGGCGGGCACTCCTAACAGATCTCTCCGGGGAAGGTGGGAACAGTGGAGGGAGGAATAACCACGTCGCAGGCTTCACTTTCCCACAGAGCAAAACACGCTTGGGAGGGAAAAAGCGCGGAGAGGAAGCGTAAAGGTGTACGTGACCTTCGCGCCATGCACGCTAGCCATGCCGCTTACCTGCAGCCCAGCCAGCCGACACTCCTAGCGGATGTCATGCACTCGACCTTCTTCTGCCTCGCATATATATATATATATATATATATATATAGGTATAGGTATAGCGTCTACCTGTGTTTTGTTGCGTTGCCGGCTGTGACTCATGGATCACGGACATGGGCTGGTAAAATATTATTCTAGACAGGTATGCAATTGATCATTTAACCTTCACGGCGGCGGCCAGCGACGAATCAACGTCAGCAGTTACAGCTACGGATGCGTCCCGCGGAATCACGTCATCTTTTCTAGTACATTAGCTTCTTATGCCGAATGTCATTGTGCTACGTAAAACAGCAATGCGTTTGTCTGCTCGTTTGTGATAATTCGTGACTGAATACAATTTTCCGTACGCGGAAACAACATTAGCTGTGTTATATGATATTATTATTTATGGCTAATACGATGATGTTGATGTTAATGTTTGTGTTAACAAGAATGTTTGATGGCTTACGTCAATTGAGATAGGGAAGAATACGTAAGGCAAAAAATGCAAAATCAAAAGGTAACGAATAATAACAACTAACTTAATAAATTCGTAAATTTTAGCATTCAATAATTTACACATAATTCTTATGTCACTTATCTACTCGAGATTTTCATCAGTGCAACTGTATTCACGAAATTCTGCCATGCACATTTAAATTAATTCTGTAACGCGTCTTATTTGATGTTCCTTTTGCGATCAGGTATAGGCGAGAAATCGTGATAAACATATTATAAGATGTAATTATGTTGTTGCGGCAACAACCAATTACGAATACATTAATTACAGTTAGCGCCGAACTAGCGACCTTTGATTGGAAATATAATTTCTTCGAACGCACACACTGTATAGTTATAGTCTGTTGTTTCTAAGAAAGACAATCCGTATTGCTTCGTATCCGCCTTTTAATCAATGTAATTACCCATATTTGAATTCTAAATCCATCTGTTACACCTAATGCATACCAACTGACATCAGGATGCGCATCCCTGTGGGCGTCTGTCTTCCCATGCGCACATACATTACAGACGCTGTCCGCAACGTACGCATGCATGCATGCTTGGAGATTCCGCGCGATTTCTTATCAGTTTTCTCGGCCGATCTTTCACCGCCCCAAACCTCCGATTACCATTTTTCACTCGTAGTTCGAATCTTGAATTCCGGCTGCGTCGGATATTTCAACCCGGCCGCCTCCGTTCACCTTTACCCCTGATCCTGCCAACGAATAGCTTTTCTGAAGCCGCAAGGTTTATCTACATATACCTGATATACATACATATATGTGTATATGTGTGTGTATACCTGCCACGGGAGCGATGTAAACCGAGTATGTATATGTAGGTTGGTTATACACATTGGGTTCTTGAGTTCATCCTTGTTTCCATTTAATCTGGCCTGCCCTCGTGAATGCCTTTGCCTCCGCACATATGATATTTGTTCAGATAATATTTGCGGAAGAACTGCATCGCACGGAGATATTGTTTTGTGTACATAAGGTGGCCATAACGGCACGTTTTCACTGGCTGTAATTATATTTATGAGGTGGACGCCAATTTGCCTTCTGACTCACATTGATCTCTCGCAGGATCAGCAGCCCACGACTCCGCTGCGACACTATATACAACATCATGATCTCTCGCTGGAAAGCAGGGTAATGTGCGATCGCGCCCATTCGGTGAAGGAAAAAATCATGCACTCGCGGCGCGCACATTAATGTCAGTGTCACCGCAACTCAGCTCATCTGCTGAACCTGCGCCACTTGTTTCCAGACGAGAACACAATGCGCTTTCCACGTCACAATGCTCACCTCGCCAGAGCGAGCCGAGACAGTGGAGCCGAGAAAAAAATGCGTTCGAAAATAAATTAACCCAGCGAAATTCACGACGCGACTACTCCCTGTTCCCGCTCCCTTTCCTCATTACTGTCACTAATTGCAACAGCCCTTCCACAGATTTTTGCTAAAACGTGAGAAATGCTAGCTGCCGTCCAACACTCACTCTGGACAAAAACCGGCTTCACATCTATCCAGGTCGTCGCTCTGTCCCGCGGTGACTCAGAGGTGACCACGAGCGCATGGTTGTGCGACTGAGGCCCTGGGGGCTGACAGCACCGCACCCTTGCAGGGCTTCTAATGCTGATGGAAGCCCGACGAACATGTGGCAATCATGCCCAGACCTGACATATAATTCATCGGCGCTGTTTACCTAATAATACCTGCTACGGACTCGAGCACACAGCTCTCGCTTGCTCAACAAAGATCGCGGCCATTGTCTACGGTTGAGCGGCCTCGATTGGCTATTGTTTGTCAAGTGCTGTCCGTCAAACGCGCCACTAATGAAGTTTCGGTTCGGCAAAGCATGTGCCGTTGCAAAAAGCACACGCATTATAAGAGCCTTTCATTGACGAAAAGCCAGATGCATATAAAACTCGCAGAATCGTGTGGGAGGTGGGTATGGCAAGGGAAGAGATGTGTGTGCGCGCGCGCACGCGTGCGTGCGTGCACGTGTGCGTGTGCTTACGCGTGCGGTGAGTGTGTGTGTGTGTTGGTGCGTGCGTTCGTGCGGTGTGTGGCGCGCGCGCGTGTGTGTGTGTGCGTGTGCGTGTGCGTGTGTGTCTGTATGTGTGTGTGTGTGT
>NW_014577323.1:144211-148227 GCF_000485595.1 Priapulus caudatus | reverse complement strand
GTATAACTCGGTACATATACATAACTATTTAATATACACATACACATACAATACATACACAGTAACATACACACATTCACACACTACAATACCTACACATAACATACACATAAACATACACGATACACAATTAAATGACACTACAAATACACATTAACATAAACATACACATACACATACACAAGTTACACATAAACAATCACATAGCATACATATTACACTATACATTATACATGCTACATTATAACAAATTATACAATTAATATACATATACAATATAATATACTATAATATTACAATAACAATATACAATATACAGGTATACATAAGCGATACACTAACACAGATATTAATATAACACTAATACATATTACACTACTACAATAATACACTTACATTACAGCTATACAATAGTAACAAGTACACTCTACACTAGTACATATACATATACATATACATATACATATACATATACATATACATATACATATACATATACATATACATATACATATACATATACATACACATATACATTGATTGTATATATGTATTGATACATATATAACAATGAAATATAACAATGTACGTATATCTTTTTTTTAACATGTCTGAATATAAAATAAATTTGCGTGTAAATATGTACGTGTGTGCATGTATGAGTGTGTAAATTATTGTGTGTGCCCAAGTATGTGCGTACGCACGACACGATCTGAGGAGAGAAGAGAAAAGGAGAGCAGAGGAGAGAAAACAATAAAATAGATGATGAGCGAAGGAAAGAGGAGCGGAGAAGAGGAGATGTGATGAGAGAAGAGCAAGAAAGAGGAGAGGAGAGCAGGAGAGAAGTGGAGAGGTGAGGAGAAAAGATGAGAGGATAAGGGAGAAGAGGCTAGCGGTCTGTATAAATACAAATATCGTTGAAGATGCGTTTAAGCGAGACCCCTGCGTCTTTTCAAGACATGCGAAACGCTGGGAGTAAACGCCGCTCGTAACATGCATCTGCATAAATCAGTCCTTTTCTGATTTCTCGTCCCCTTTTAATTTCGTAAACGTTTAATCGTTTTTCTGCGCTTCATTTACAACCGCTTAACGTCCGGGTCTGCCGAACGAATGTCCGTCTACTCTCTGAAATCGTCGAACAACTACTGCGTCATTCGCCGTCAATTTATTATTAATCTTTTTGTGCATTGGCATTTCCACGGTTTATTTTAGAAGACGTCACAGAAGCGACAGCGCGGCGCCACGGCTCTGTTATTATCGTAGGAGACGTAGAGTGGAAACACACCCCTTAAGGCTAATGTTAGTTTATTATTAGTTTCTTATCTGCGATATTAGACAAGCAGGGGCTAAATTTGCCGGCGTCTTCCTCGATTCCTATTTATCTCGGCATGTCGTTGACGATATCTTTCTAATCAGAATTGCTCGGTCTTAAGCGCCTAACCGCTTATTTTCGTAATTGTTGTCGCACCACCTCAATTATCCGCCGGTCGGTTCGTCTGTAATTCTCTTGTTTTGCTATTTATGTATGTAGCAACATGAATCAACGTGTAAGCACCGATGAATTGATATTTGCAAATTAAAGTCGTTGGCGCGCATAGATGCAGACGGCATGCGTTCATGTCACGTGGGTGTATGCGGCGCCGAAAAAATCCATGCAGCAAACGACGCATTATAAATCCTGATTATAAAGATACAAACCGCTTACTTAATTACACGCAAAATCTATAATTTACACTTTTCTCGGACGTCGCAGCGCATAAACGTACATAGATAGAGAAGTAAAATGTTAATTGCGTTAAATATTTATTTGTTAAATTGTGGTTGAGATATACGAGATTTAATTCGATTCTGACTTCGCTTCCTCGTGGCGTGCTGCCAGACAAGCAGCGCGCTATGCAATGAATACAAAATCAAAAATACGATTAACTAGTGCTGATATCGAATTCATCATGGACCGAATCCATCCCTAAATAAGACAGCCAGCGTTTAAAGCTGTAGTCTACGTCGAATGAATATGACAAAGAGACCGAATTTCTGTCGTCAAACACAGATTAGAGTACGTTTCGTACGCATGAGTTTTATAAATTACCAGCAGCGAGGGCGAACAAACTTGGCTAATTGGGCTAATAGGCGAGGTCGTGTTGGCGACGGTTGTGTAAGAGAGGATGGCCCCTGCGTGCGGATGATGATGAGAACCGCCGGTATACACGCCGACTGGCACACCGAGTAAGCATCCGGTGAGCACGAAACTCTACACCCCACATTTTGATCACCCGGACTAACCACGGTGCGCGTACGCGCGCGCGTGTGTGCGTGACTGCTTGCGCGTGCGTGTACGTGCGTCCGTGCGTGCCTGCTTGCGCGTGTGTATGTCGTTTCTTGGGTTAATGGTGTGCGTGCGTGAGTATATACGTGTGTCGTTATGCGGATTTCATAGCGCTGCTGTGTTCGACGCATGGATGATGCCTGCCTGTGCGCTGGGATGTAGCGCAGCGCGGCGACACGCTCTGTACCCGAGAGCTCGTTCGATTCTCCACCGTACGAGTGGTGGGACTTGCACGGTTTATGATCGCGCTTCGTGATAGCTTAGACTATGCACATCGATTTGACGTGTATCGAAACCTTGGCGCTGCCTTCACTCTTGATACCTTAATGCCGACGCAGAGATTTTGACAATAATGAGAAGAGTCATGATGATGAATACTATGAAATTAATAATTTTAATAATGATAATAATAATAATATTAATAAGAGAACGCCTTGTTGTACCATCGGGTATTATATCGCGATTCCTGTTATATGGTTCTATTATAAGCAACAATTGTTGGAGGCTTTTGATATGCCTGCATTTCTACTATATTTTTATTACATTGAAAATGACCATGAACTCTTTATTACAGTCAACCCTACTGAAGCAAGATAAACAATATTACAGACTCAATAACGTCCAAAACACGTACCATCATTATCACATCCATCCTCTATTTTATACGTTGAGTATATATATATATATATATATATATATATATATATATATATATGAGGGGGCATATATTTATCAGTGGACGATAAATACATATTACAATAAAAAATATAAGAAATCGTAAATGTAAGCAATTAGTTTTGCATAGCTATAGCGTACACACTAATGATAAAATCCGCATTCAGCTCGAACGCTGCTATCGTAGATTAATGACGAACTATGCATTTTAAAATTACCAATTTAAATAGAACTAATTATGACAATTGTTAGCCATTTAATCGAAAGTTTTGGCCTGCTATGTATTTGGAGCGCTGCATTTAAACGTTTTAAGTAAATACATTTTATGCGCAATGAAAATGGCATACTAAAAATAGTTGGAATGAATTTGAATTGGAGACGTAGTCTAAGCGATGGAATGTGCAACCGTTAATTGCGCAAAAATTATGTATTGTGTAAAAGCTTATACACCAGTGCTCTAAACATTTTGCCCCACTCGAACAACCCTAGCTGGCTAGTAGGCAGTTTACTTTAGGTGGCAGCACTGTTCAGCGATATGCTAAAGGAGCCTAGCAATACATTTAACTGTGCGAGCAAGGTTCAATACCCTTTCCAGGTTCAAGGTTCAATACCCTTTACACTAAGTAAGGCTGATAGGGTCTATGTCTCCCTGGGTACTACCGGAACGTATCCTGGTAACTATCTGATATGGTTAGGGTTAGGGTTAGGGTTAGGGTTAGGTTTAAGGTTAGGGAGTAGACGTAGGCAAGGTACGGTCCGGCATATTAGATAGTACCAGGGTACGTTCCAGCAGTACCCTGGGGGGAGGGGGTTAGTGTAAAGGTAGGGGCACAAATCCAGGGGGGTACAGGGGACATGTCCCCCTCACGAATTTTCAGAGGGGGACATCATAGTAAATGTTCCCCCCCACGATTTTGGATCACCATGATTTTGTGTGTAAGTGTGTGTGTGTGTGTGTGTGTGTGTGTGTGTGTGTGTGTGTGTGTGTGTGTGTGTGTGTGTGTGTGTGTGTGTG
>NW_014577323.1:139029-144186 GCF_000485595.1 Priapulus caudatus | reverse complement strand
AATATATGCACACACGACTGCTCGTGTGCGCGTCCGCGTGTACGTACACGTGTCTGCACTGTTTGTATAGAAAAGAAACGTTCTTTTTTCTCTAGGGCACGCAATATGCAACATGTATGGATTAGTAACGGCTAGGTACAAGAAGTACCCAATGGTGAAGACAGAGGGGGTGCAGTCACTTCCTAGAATGGCAGTATTCGGCTCTGAACAGGTACATGGTTAAAAACGCCTCAGCGAAAACACACGCGCAGGTAGCGAGTAAACTTTGCATCATGTGCGATCACGAAAACTTTTATGTTTACTAATACAGATGGCAGCACTGTCCAATTAAACTAAATAACTTGTGAAATTGCTTTTATTTTCCACCGAGCTGTATATAACAAGGTTATTATATATAGCACAGTATTATTTGCCATCGTATTCGGCAACAACCCTGGAAGCTGCCACAATGCAGAATTATTAATAACCTTCCTTATCTCACCTGTCTATGTGCCAAGAATACGTGCATTTACTACTGTAAGTTCCATGCAGTCCTCTTAGCAACCTACACGATAAAGTGCATGTCACCGTTTTTTCTTCATTTCTGCACAGAGTGATACTTCCTTACAAAGAATTGCTTCTCTTGTCGGACTAGGATTGGATAATGTTGTTTTGATAGAGACTGATAACAGAGGGTGCATGGATCCTATTGCACTCGATAAGGCTATTTCCAGAGCAACCAAAGAAGTATAGACCATTAATGCTGAGAGGGTCTATGTCCGCCAGGGTACTGCTGGAACGTAACCTGGGTACCTGGTACTATCTAATATGCAGGACCGTACCTCGCCTACTCCACTAACGAGTCTAGGGAGTCGCCTACACCTACTCCCTAACCATATCAAATAGTTACCAGGGTGGACCTTACCCAGGGTACGTTCCGGCAGTACACTGGGGGACATAGACACTATGAGCACTATCTATGTTATCTATGTTGGCTTTGGGTGTCTAGCAGTGCATCTACTGCCACGTTGATTAGACTACAAAATTAAATGTAAATAATCATAGCATTATATTTATTAATAAGCCATATATCAGAAAGTCCCCGCTGCCATATTGAGATCAGATAAGAAGGGGTACAGAAATATTTACAAATATGATTGTAGTCATTTGGAATATTTTGCAATGTTTGTGTTAATGCAAAAACGAAAAACGCACAAGTGTTTACATTAATCATGTACTTTCCCAAGAACGCCTCGGCCATTTTATACCGCCTTTTTCTGTGACCTAAATAGCACAGCTGGACTTTCCAATATCACTTATAAGTCAAAATAGAGTATCTATATATAGTAATAACAACTGTGAGTATGATACTGCTGGTAGATATATTGGTGCACGTGTTGCAATCAGCTTGCTTCAGGGTTTTCCTTCTGTTATTTTCAGGGAGTAGTACCCATCCTCGTGTGTGCCACAAGTGGAACACCAACACTGGGATCCTGTGATGCATTGGACAGAATCGCCAACGTGTGTCAGAACCACCAAGTCTGGCTCCACGTAGATGTAGGTTTTCATTTCCGGCTGCGATAGGGAAACGGAATCAAGTAGCCAATGTTCGGTGATTTCGAACGGGGGTGTTAATTTCCACTTCTGTTCTACAGGCGTACAACCTGGGAGGCGTACTGCTCTCTGATGTCCACCGCCATCTGATGCATGGAATCAACATGTAATATTTTTCATGAATCAGAAATTATGTCAAAATACAATTAGATTATTAATTTAGATCGCATTGTCGTGATAACGCGTGGGATGTTGCTTTTCAGGGCCGATTCCGTGGCATGGAGTCCCCACGGGCTGCTTGGGGTGCCTCTTGACTGCACAGTCTTTCTGATCAAGGAGAAGGTAACTGGCACCATCTCAGTAATGTTACATGCCTAGGTACCATTTAGTTTCGCTACGAGGATGGAAGACAGGAATTTTTTTTTGCTGGCAGGGTTTACTGGACAGCTGCAACAAACTAGAAGCAACCTATCTGTTTCAACGAGACAAATTCTATGATGTTGCCTACGACATTGGTGACCAATCAGTGCAGTGTGGAAGAAAAGTGGACAGTGGCAAGCTATGGATCATGTGGAAAGCCAAAGGGGATATCGGAATGGCAAAGCTAGTAGAAAGCGCATTTACTCAGGCCAGGTTAGCCTATGAACTACAATGACATATGTTACGAAGGGTTGTCAAATCTTACGAATATCATATCAAAAAAATGCACACCAAAATAAAGCCTGTGTCAATCTGCAAGTTTCCTACTATTGATAACAGATGGAACTGCAGTCATACAACCAATGAATTGAGGGTGTCACTTTCCCCCAAGCGTAGATGGCGTAGATCATACTAGATGCTTCAAAGTACAAATCTTCCACAGAAAGATTCCACAGTCATACTTCCGTGCTAGACATGGCCTTATTTACCTAACCCTAATCCTAACACAAGTGCAGCCACATCACTTGACCGTCCATCTACCCCCGGGGGAAAGTGTTTCCCGTGGATTGATAGCAACTTGGTCCTTCCAGATACTTCATGGATGAATTAACAATAAGGGATGGATTTCGACCTGTTCTACCTGAGGTAGGGCAAAATTTAGTGCAAACTTAACACATCAATAACGTATCAACAACAACATAAGAAATGCCACACGCTACACACAATGCTCAATACGTTTACCGGGGTGCATTCCGAGTTCTGTTTAGCAAACAGACCGAATTCATGGAGATTTATGATTAGAGTTCAGTTTCAGGGTAACAAGGTCGGTTTCTGGTACATTCCACCGAGGCACAGGAACATGAATGAGACCGAAGACTGGTGGGCAGAGATCGGCAAGGTATAGTCTTATCAACTTACAACAGTGTACTGTACTAACTTTTACCATTAGATATGGAATCCAGACCTCATTTACTATTCCATCAACCAAGTTTTAACTAGTCAAAAGAATTTAAAAACAAAATTTCAAGACTAAGCAATTGTTATCAAAGCAACGTATTCTCAACTTCCTGCACTGTTGCCAGAAACACTGTGACCAATATCGTACTAGGACAAAGTTTTGTCTGAGCTTTGACAATGGCTCTGTCTACATAATTCTTCTGCCCCTACACCGTTTTGGCTTCAAGCCCTACAAACTCTCATTTTCCAGGTGTCACTGGCCATCAAGAAAAGGCTGACTTTAAAAGGATCTGTGATATTGAACTGCGAGTCGGTAAAAAGAAAAGGCCTGTCGCATTTCCTACAGCTAACCACGGATTCTAGTTCACCAGTAAGCCAGCAAGGGGTCAAGGTTGTGCTGGATGAGATTGTAAATGCCGGTAATAACCTGTGAGGGGGCGTCTGTGACAACATGCCAAATGTGGACAAGTCATGTTTGACGACCAGGATATCAAGGCTTTTACGCCATGGTCACACTCATGTAGGTTCCCAAGACATTTCAGAGTTTTGGTGGTACGATTCTATAATCTAATATTATCACTATTAAATTGCGATCATTTTATGCAAAACATCTCACCATGTTGATGTATACATTATATATATATATCCCCCCCCACATTTCAAAATGGATTTTGAACCTTAGTAAGATATATGACTAACTAATATCAGTCCGTAAGTTCGCACGTACCAACAGCAACGGACCCAGATCGTTTAATAGAAAGCACATCTGCCACGGTAAAACACGGGCATCGCTCGCGCTACAAACTATACGGTAGATTTATTGTTGAAAAAGCTATCATGTGCGATTCATATGGACCAGATCCGGGAACGGGCGGAGCAACGACGGATGATTCCGACGCGGCCGGATTTCTGCACAAAGTTCTGCGTTTGCTGGAGAATGAGAACGTGCTTGGCACGCGTGCACGTCCGTGCGCCAGCGTGGTCGACTTTGAGCACCCGCAAGAATTGAAGGTTATAGTTTACTCACTGTATTTCATAGACCGTCTGAACATCCCGGAAACGTTGAAAACGAGTATGAAAAAACCCTAGATATAAACATGGGAGGAGAACACAAGGAGAAAAAAGACCGAAAATGGGGTCGTACGCTGTCGTGATCTTTCGAGGTGATGAAACGCCACTATAGGTGTATGTGTGTATGCAGTAACATCGTGTCATTGTGAAAACATACGCGATGAAACAACATTTACGTGATTAGTTAATTGGGGGGGGGGTTACACATCTTTCTTGTTACACTATAAATTTTCCCACTATTGCCAGCATATGCAGTCTGATGGATATCCAGATATAATGAAGAGCTAATAAATACCTTACAGCTACCCTATAGGTATTTATTAGCTCTTGATATAATGATTTTTGTTTGGTTGATATAATCCATCTATATGTAATAATTTTGTCGACGTTTAGAGCGCTATTATTTGACTTTGTGTGATTAAACATAAACGTCATTGTAAATAATAACATTTATCTATGTGAAATGTGATTTATAGAACAGTCTGCAGCTGGAAATTGGAGTGCTGCCTGAACGCGATGATACACTGTTGCAGATGTGTCAGGAAGTCCTCAGGATGAGTGTGAAAACAGGTATAATTAAGAACAAAAAACGATACTTTATTCCATTCCACTCTATTTTGTAAAATGAAACATACGAGATGTGACGGCATTCAGTGGTGTGGCAATGTACAACGTGTCAATGAAAGGATGTGCAGACGTTTACAAAATGTTACGAGTAATTTACCTTCGTGTGTGCCTGTAGCAGATAAGGTCTATGTCCCCCTGACCTCTGTTTGACCTGGCTCGTTTAGCTATTTCTGACTAATATATATATAATATATGAAAGTGTCAATGACACTGTAGCTCACCACAAAAAAGGGCACAAATGGAGGAGATGGCATTTCTACAGCTAACCACGATTCTAGTTCACCAGTAAGCCAGCAAGGGTCAAGGTTGTGCTGGATGAGATTGTAAATGCCGGTATAACCTGTGAGGGGGCGTCTGTGACAACTGCCAAATGTGGACAAGTCATGTTTGACGACCAGGATATAAAGGCTTTTACGCCA
This sequence comes from Priapulus caudatus, assembly GCF_000485595.1. NCBI lineage: Eukaryota > Metazoa > Priapulida > Priapulimorpha > Priapulimorphida > Priapulidae > Priapulus > Priapulus caudatus. The sequence continues at coordinate 139,159 of NW_014577323.1, read as the reverse complement.
TGGTCACACTCATGTAGGTTCCCAAGACATTTCAGAGTTTTGGTGGTACGATTCTATATCTAATTATTATCTATTAAATTGCGATCATTTTATGCCAAAAACATCTCACCATGTTGATGTATACATTTAT
>NW_014577323.1:116781-139004 GCF_000485595.1 Priapulus caudatus | reverse complement strand
CGCAGTGAGTGCAGAAGAAGTCAGTTTTAATTGAGCAACCATCAACGTACATTATAGAAACGAAGCCAGTATATTATCGGAAACTCCCATTATATACTCTTCGATAATTAGTGTGTATTTTTTATGTAACAATAATAAATCATTTATATATAAATCATAAATCATTTATAAACCAAAAATGCGAATCACCCTTTGTGACGGTAGATGGCGCCTATACGCCGCTTTGATGTTTGCCTTAGCATAACTCATATAATATATAATAATAATAACTAATCTACATAATCATCAGTACTAAGAATCATATTTCATAGCAGGAATTGTTGCCAATAAAGAACTCATGTCAATGAAATATTGTCAACACGAACCAGACGACTGTGACACACAGGACTGTTGTTTCTCTGCGCTGTCTATATATATAATTGCTATATAATGCCAAACCTTACCTAATTTGCATAATTTTTTTTTAATATCAAACTTAACCCCCCCTAGCCCTATCATTCCACATAGCCAAAAATGACCAAAATCTGTTGAACTGTAGAAGCCTGAACTGACTACACTGGCAATTCCCATTTTTGGCAAAAATTGCCGTGGCCCAAAAAGATACGTCGACCGGCGGTCTCCAAAAGTAGAACGTTTAATAGGGAGCATAGCACGTAACAACTATGACCAAAATTCCCAACATGTGGGTCACAACGGTTCCTGAGTTTTCGTTGACCCGTACACAAATGTTGACGGACGGCACCGGCCGGAGACGGCCGTCCACGGACGACCGAAACCATTGCATATAGGTGCCGACCCTACGCCCTGTCAAGGATTGAGCTACCATACTATATAATGAGGATTACGGGGCGTTGGGGTTAGGGTTAGTCCAGCAAAATACTAAATAAGACCAGGCAATACCACGAGGTCAGGGGAACATAGACCTTAGGGATTTTGGGCATTCGGGCAGCATTGGGTGCTCTAGATTTTTAAACTAAACTAATTATATAAATGTGCTGAGGGTGGTCAATGGGTGCTCAATGATGGTCAGAGGTTGGTCTATATGTGCATATGTGTGTGTATGACGGTGTGAAATCATGCACCTTCGCAGGTCATCCCTATTGCTTCATTGGTTCAGGAGTGGACAGCCACGCACTTGGTGGTTCCTGGATTGGCGAGGCACTTCACACTAACATGTAAGCCATGTGTACCAGCATATGAAAACATTTCAACCTGACCTGCCAACGGCTATGTCAAAAAACCAATAGACATTTAGTCCAGCTGCTACAATCCAATGCGACTCTAATCTCTTCGACAACGAAGCGTACTTCGATACCAAAGCCACCACTGCGTCGACCGCTGTCGTGCGAACAACATCCCGTCTAATAAACATGTATCAGACAGAGGTGATCAGGCGATAGACCGGCGTGTAGTACAAGCGGCTATGTCCCGACCGGCGAGGACGTCTTCTTGCCTGAGCAAGTATACCTGGCGTCTAACCCGCGCCTCCGAGCTGAATAAAACTCAAAACACCCAACCGAGGCCAGCGTACCCTGCTTGTAAATTGAGTCCTAGCTCTGATCCAGTCGCTTATCGCAGCGATTCAGCATGCTAATCGCCTTCTCGTAGATAGCCGAGCCTGGTAGGAGTCATACGCGGCTTAAAGTCTCAAGGCTTTAGGTCAGCGTTAGGTTACGGGATAGGCGTAGGCGACTCCTATACTCGTCTAGTGGCGTAGGCGACGTTACGGTCCGCATAATCTTAGATAGTAGTATTAGTACCATGGTCCGTTCCGGTATAACCGCGACCTGTACCAGGGTACGTCCGCAGTACCCTGGGGACATCGACCATCCAGCAATAGTGACATGCAGTGCTACACGACAGAACAGGCGTCTGTTTATCCTTGGACCTTTGCTGCAGTTTAACATTCTCATGCCGCTGTATCGTCGAAATTTCCCTCTTCCAAAGAGCTCAATTATCCATCCAGTCACACGTTCACACATGAAAGTTCCATGACCACGATTTATCTTGTCGCTAAAAACTTATTTAAATCCCAATCGCTTTTCAGAATCCACCCTTTTGAGCATGCTCCTGTCTTCATTGTAATGGCAAATGTGCGGGCAGAACTCTTGTCATTGGATCATCGCTGCGTACACCCTCTGTGTTTGGCGACAGCGCGGGCAGGCCATGATGGCTCCTGGTAACATAAGCACCCAATCCACTGTAAATTACCGCCGTCACTTTAACGCCTGTGAAAAATCAAAAATCATGAATTATATGCACAACCCGACTGCTCGTGTGTCGCAGTTCCGCGTGTTACGGTACCGCGTGTCTCACTGTTTGTAGATCGATAAATAACCGTTCTTTTTTCTCCTTAGGGCACACGGCAATAATCAACCATGTTATGTTGGATGTAGTAACCGCTAGGCTCAAGAGTACCCAATGTGATAGTGGACAGAGCGGGCGAGTTGGGCAGTCACTTCTAGAATGGCAGTACGGCTCTGACAGGTACACGGTTCATAACGCCTCAGCGAAACCACGCGCACGTAGTGAGTATCAACTTCATCTATGTGCGATCACGACAACTTTCATGAGTTACTAATACAGATGGCAATGCCCTGTGCCATATAAAAATAAAGAACTTGTGAAACTTGCTATATCCATTTTCCCCGCGCCTGTCATCTAACCCAGGTTCTTATATATACCGCCACAAGTATTATTTGCCAATCGTATTCGGCAACAACCACTGACGGCTGCCACACATGCCAGATTATAATAACCATTACCTTATCTCACCTGTCCTAAGTGCAAGAATACGTCCTTTACTACTGTCAGTTCCATGCCCGGTCCTCTATAGCAACCTACAGCGATAAAAGTGCATGTCACCGTTTTTTCTATTCGCATTTTTGCCACAGAGTGCATACTTCCCTCTTACAGCAAGAATGTGCTTGCATATTGTGCGACTAGGATGGCATCATGTTCCTTGAGGTTTCTCAGAATGCATTAGCATACCTGGATAACCCGGCAGCGTCAGGCGTGTGTCCATGGATCCTATGCAACTCGATAAGGCTATTTGCAGAGCCACGCAAAGAAAGTATAATTACCTATCCATCACATAATCCTATTGGGCATGATAGGGCTCTCAGTTGGTCTCCCCCCAGGGTACTGGCTGGAACGTACCGCCTGGTTCGTCCCTGGTACTGACCGAGAATTCTACTAGATGCAACCTCGTTACGTCCGCTCTCACCCCTAACATCGTCTCTACGGGAGTCCGGCCTACGCGCTACTCCCACCCTCCAACAGACCAATTACCCCTCTCACAGCACAGGGCGCGACCGTTACCCAGGGTCGCGTCTCACGACCAACCGCGCAGTACCTGCCGTCAACCCTTCCTGTGGGCGACCCTAGCCCCATCAAGCCCCACGCCATAAACTCGCGTATGTGCGAGCTTTAGCGCGCAGCTGACAGCCAGTGGCATCCTCGTAGCCGACTCACAGTTTGATGCTACCTTGAGACCAAACAACAACATCAAATCGTACCCCACTACCATCACATAGTCACATTATACGAGTGTCGATAACTAAAACCACTCTAGATTCCCCCCCGAAAGCTCCGCGCTGATCTATTAGGTCTGAGCCATATCAGATAACGACTACCTAGAGCGAGCCCTTCACAAATATGATTCAATACAAACAGCAGAACGTAGGTCATTGGCAAACTATCTTCCTCTACACAACATGTTTGCTGCTATACGGAAATGGAACCCCCAATTATACAAAATCTCAACAAACGCCCTACACAAGTTGTGAGAGCGAGTATTAGAAAACATACAGTACTTTCCTAAGAACGCCCTTGCCGATTTTATACCTACAACGCATCACCTTTCCTCTCTGACTTGCACCGTAACTTGAAGACTCAGAACCGATGAACCCCATGCCTGCGCCACTCTTTCATATAGTTCAGCTTCTACGTCGAATAATATGCGGTATTCCTAGTACCTAATATACTTGCTCGCGTAATAACTCCTGTGGATGAGTATCAATATACTAGGTCCGTCGCTCGTCAGATATACTTGCGTCACGGTGTTGCCCTCCGCCCTTCGCTCCGCGGGCTAGCCCATTCACTTTACTGCGGTATTTCCATAGGAGAACTCACGCCGCGCAGCGAGTCTAACCTACACGCGCTGAGTCGTGCCACAAGTGGACACACCCAACACCACGTACGGCGAGCGCCAACTTGATTAGTCGCATTGACAAGGCGCACTTCGAGCGCCAGACTGCCGTGTGCACGTACCACCACCAAGTCCTCGCGTGACCACATTCAGATATGATCTAGGACTTTTCACTTTGCCCGACTGCAGCGCGCGATAGGGAAACGGAATCCAAGTAGCCACTCGCGAGGGGTGGTTCGAGGTTGCCTATGACTTTCGCGAGACTCCCCCTAACCCTCCTCGGGTCCGAAGAGGGGTATTGTTATATTGCGCTGAGCATTCCTACTTCCCATCATCATCAACACGTGGCGTCCACAACCCTACCTGGGAGCGTGTGCCTCTCCGATGCTCCCTACTAGCACATCTGAGCATGCCCCCCACATGCAACAGAGTCCCACACTGCTATATCCAAGTATGGTTTCATCTCGAGCGAACTCGACGAAATTAGTCAAACCATACAATTTACGCTATATTCATTCCACGATTGCGTGCATTTCTGTCGTCCGGGATAGCACCTTCCGCGTGGGAGTTGTCAGCTTCGTGTACCGCGCCCGACTTCGTGGACGATCGGCGGTATCGCCCCAGCTCGTTCTGGGACCAAGCAACTATCGGTGGCCTATCTGACTCCAGCCAACCAGTCTTTTCAGTGCTTACAAGCGGAGGAGAGGCGTAACTCGCACCACGTCTACGTAAATGATCGATCACGTGCCTTATGGTTACCCAGCGAACTTTCAGTTCCGCTCACGAGGATGGAGGCAGCCACCTTGTCAATACTCAGTAACTAGCAGTTTACCTCACTTACATAGTGCAGTGCCCCGACACGTGGATAGGAGGCAACCGACGAAATATCGAAGATTACGATGTTGCTAACCTTCATGGTTGTTCGTAAACTTCGTGCGCCAACCTCAGCCTCCACTCCCTCCACCGAGCGCCTCACGGCTACTGCGCGCTGCGTCGTGGCCAACCCAGCCGTTCGTTCTCATCTTCCGTTGCTTCGTTAGTTAACAATGCTCAGACGACGGACGTGATCACGGGGCACCCCCACCCGCCTCTGCTAGGCCTTGACGTAACGGTTACGTCTTATCAATAACTGTCAACCCCGCGTGTAATACTACAAAGCTAACAGATATAAGCGTAGCCAGACAAAGGCTAAATACCCGCAGGCTCTCCTACTGCACGGCTGCTCCCTACAGCATTATACATAGGCCAGTTCTATCCTGCACTAAAGCGTTGGCTCCCCTCTCTCGTACATTTAAGGAGCCACTTTTAATCTCTACTCCACGTATTCTGTACTCGCCCCACAACGACATTCAACCAGGACCAAACAAACCAGCCTACCAGCCAACGTACTCTTAACTGCCCATGTCTCTATCCTTGAACCCTCTGTGGTCCTTACCCACAACGCACGTCGAACACTGGTATACCGTCACGGTACTTGTATCCAGTACAACGTACCGTCAGCTGTCGCACCATACTCTCCACTCTCCCGCCACACAACTCCAGCCGGCCTCTCCACTCTATAATGCTCATACAGATAGTAGTCGCAGTCAGCAAGCCCGCACTCGACAAACCGGCCGCGACTCGAGTGTTAACTCACTAGACGCCCGAGACAAACTCGACAGTGCTACCTCTCTAAACCCCACAGGCGAACTCTATTGTGACTTAGCCATCCCGGACAAAACACAACCGTGTCCTCCTCGCTTCACACACTCCCGAGTCCGTTTTATTTCTCTCCCGCGCACGAGGACATACGATTCCGCCATCTTGGGTTCGCCGAGGGGGTGGCATAACCATCCAACATGGGCTTGCCTCTCATGTAAGGCCACTACACCTAATCCACCCCACAACAATTGGTGAGCCGGCAAACACTACGAAAACGCAACACTCTAGACGACCAACGAACCTCACCATATTAATACAAGCACCAAGCCCCGAAACATTAACGGCCAAACCTGCCCGTGGTTCTCCAGTGCGCTACCGTCACAATTACCTTAGCTTGGAACCGTGGGACCCGTGCACCGCCCTACAATACATAACACTATTTCAGTGTTATATTCACCCTCGAGGTTTCCCGCGATTTTTATACCAGCCGCTGCCGTAGTATTCAAGGATACGGGTTTAACTGCAAAAAACTAGCGCGGGAATCACACAAGAGTTACATTAAGTGTCATTTGTACAAGCCAGAGATATATTGTTCATTGATTACAAGAACCGGAGACATGATGACGATCCGGCAACCTACAAGATGCGGACAAACGACGATATACGGCACCCAAATCGCCCACACACAGTGTTAATGACCGTACGCGAGGGAAAGAATGGCTGAAGACACACACAACGGCCAGCCCCCACACGCCACCACGCCGCGCACAGCACACCCGCCGGTGCAGCGCCCCTACCACCCGCACACGCACACGCCACCACGACCACACCACCACGCATACACATACACACTACACATACACAACACATGTACACATCCCATACACATACTACATACCACATACACTAGCACATACCATACACCCTACCACATAACACATCCCATACACTACAGCATACACATAGCACATACCCATACAGCATCCACATATCACATACACATACACTCACACATACACATACACATACCACACATGACACCAACACATACCCGATACCTATATACCACATACACCATAGCACATCTCCAGTACATACCTTGACAATACCATACATACATACCCACAATCAGAGATTGGCATCATAAGCACACACCACATCAACACATCAGAGGAAATTCACCGCACGCACGCCGAACCCCGCACCCACACGCACATATGATCGCGTACATACTTTTTGTCACCAACTCCAGTCTAGCACCGCCGAAGTATTATGCGAATGTGCATAATTCGATAGGGCAAATTAACTCATAACTCGTAGCGTTATCGGTTTATGTAGCACAATATATGGCCTATATTATTTAAATCGAAACAATGACTGATAACACTGTGTACTGTGACGAAGTGAGTCCTCAGTCTCCGGAAGCAATATTGGTGTTGTGACAAGATATATACAACACAACCGGTTTTGTGAACAATTCAAAACTGTAAACTCAGCGGTTTCACTACACGTGTTTACCAGATTACTTCCGCACCCACCAGAGGGCACAATGGTTTTGTCCAGCATGTAGAAAATCACTGGCCTCTCCATTAACGCGCAAAAAGTTACCCAACTCGTGCCCGTAACCGCATCAGGTTCTGTAACTTAAAAATTGTGATATTGTTGTACGTTAATTAACAATGCATTGGCATCTGCGCACCGTAGTGTGATTGTTCACGGACTGTTTCAACAGTGTTGTTTCTAGGTCCATCCTATAAGAAAGTTTCTTGAACTAGTTTCATCGTGATTCATAGCATAGACATAGTGGTCAAAGACTTGTTTATTTAGACTAAATCTGGTAAACGCGTAAATCAGAAGGGAGGTAGGATAGAGAGGAGAGGAGAGTAGGGCGGCAGACAGAGCAGAGAAAAGGGAGGAGGAGAAGACAGAGAGATAGAGGGGATGAGAGAGAGAAAGGGGAGAGGAGAGACCGAGAGAGAGAGAGGAGGATAGACAGACTAGCGAGAGAGGGATGAGAGAAAGAGGAGGACGAGAGAGAGCGCAGACAGCGAAGAGGAGGAGGATAGAGCAGAGAGAGAGAGAGAGAGAGAGAGAGTAGAGAGAGAGGGTGATAAGAGAGAGAGAAGAGAGGAAAAAGACCAGAGAGAGGGAGGATAGAGACAGGAGATGAAGAGGAGAGGAGGAGAGACAGAGAGCGAAGCGGGGGGCGGCAGGAGAGAGCAGCAGAGGGAAGAGGAGAGGAGATAGACAGAGAGAGAGGGAGGAGGATGGCGAGGGAGAGGAGGAGGCGAGACGAGGAGCCGAGGAGAGACAGAAGAGAGAGGGAGAGTGAGAGACCGAGAGGGAGCCAGGAGGAGAGAGCGACTGTAGAGGGAGCGAGGACGGAGACAGAGAGAGAAGGGGAGAGTGCAACAGAGAGCGAGGGCGGCGGAGAACAATGAGAGATGATGAGAGAGAGAGACAGAGACAGAGAGAGGACGGAGAAGGATAGAACAGGAGGCGGAGGAAGAGAAGGAAGGAGCGAGAGACAGAGAGAGAGAGGATTAGGATAGTACAGTAGAGCGAGAGCAGGGAGGCAGACGACAGAGAGAGAGAGAGAGAAGAGAGAGAAAAGAGGAGAGCGGAGGGAGGAGGAGACGACATTAGAGAGGAGAGAGAGAGAGAGGAGAGAGAGCGGAAGAGTTTATTGTGTATTCCTACGACAGCCAACATGTACTAAATAGCTGGTCCGTATACAATTATATTACAACATCGAAGAGTTAATACAATCTAAGCCGAAACCTGCATTACTTTAACTTCTTCATCATTTCCCCGTCAAAACCTTCTCAGTGAAACGCTCGGATGTGCTCATCTGGCTCTTAAACTCAATGTTCTCCGTTCTTAGAGTATGTAGCTCAGATTGCGGCTAAAGTTATGTGTAATTAATTAACACAGCACTGATTAACACTGATTACGTAGATCAAATACAGCCGTGACATATTCATGCATCGGTTAAAGGGATGGCACGCTCGATGTTAGAACAGAATGTAAAGGTAAATTACATTCATTAGCAAACCCGCAGCAACTAGCAGTAAGTTATTTTATGAAAATAAGTTCCAACAACACTATGACTGCTTGGTCTAATTAATCTGTTGCCAAGTGAAATGGCTTAAGATTGCCACCAGGTGGCAGCATGTACCAAGAGCCAGAAAGCAAACATAAGCATTATGCACTCCTGTATACAGAGTTATCTACGAGAGCAATAATCAAAATAGTTACCTTAATAAGCAAAAATTCCATGAATTTTTGCCAACATTATAATAACAGCATGTATACAAATAGGATTATATATGTGAATCATATATGGCATATCATGGCATCCTGACAGTGACTCTGTGACTGTGCACGAGTCCTGCGTCTGTACGCGCGGTACCTCACAAATTTATCAGCGGAGCTCCCGGTCGGAGCGAGGCACCATAAATTAAACCAATAATGGTAACCCATCGACTTCATTTTCCCATGCGGCCCCGTACATGCGTACGTACGTCTTTGTAACACCCTGCCAACCCACATATTATATATATATAAAATCATATATCACTTCCACCGCTTTAGGACAGTGCCTACATCTATGAATAATATTAGTAATATATCTTAACTAGCTATTACCCGTCCAGTCCAGACGAGGTTCGCAGTGGGCGTCCGATTTGAGGGGCGTTTAACCCATTTACCCTCACGTTTAGCTGCACAGGATGTATTTAACAGTAAACCGATAAAACACCGATAATTTAGACTCTAGCATATATCAATAAAAATTAATAAAAAAATTGATCTAAATATAGTATAACACTGAAATTTTACCCTAAAATGACCTCAATTAATGACTTTTACAATAAAGGTTAAGTAATACAGCATTTAATTAGGAGAGGCCTTCACCTAGCATAAGCAAGCCTACACTAACGCCACGCCACGAACGTCCCGCACCCGCCGACACTGCGGCCTCACGCATAACACCCATCCACACACCACACACACACACACACAAACACACACACTGCCAGCACACCACACTCACGCACACCCATGCACACACACACCACACACACCCCGCCACACAACACACCACCACACACACTACCCCACACACACACACATACCAACCATACAAGCATGGCACTATACCACGCGAATACACCGAGGGAGAACTCACGCCCAGCACGCGAGACACACATCCGGGTTTCCGCGCGGATGATGCGGTTTCCGAGCCACACTCCAGCACGCCCGTATGATCGCGTACCAAATTGTGTCACTAACTCAGTCTAGCAATCCGAAAGTACTTATGCGACATGTGGTCATAATGTATCATTTAACGAAAATACGCCTTAAGGCCGAGCCACTCAGCGATTGAGTCCGACGACTGAAATAATCGCTCGATTAAATCAAAACTTTAGGGCCCGCATCACACTAGGCTTTAAACGTGTGTGCCATGAAGTGCGTGGGTGCGTACGTGCGTGTTGTACAGACAGGTACACTGTCGTGCGTGCCATGCATGTGCAACGTAGCCGTGCCGTGCCGTGCGTGCTGTAAAGTAGTGCCGTGAGTGTCCGAGGCACGAACGCCTGCTGCCGTGCCTTTGGCGTGCGCATCGTGGTTGAGAAAAACAATACACATTTCCTGAACCTCAACTGCTTAGATTGAGTTTCGATTATTCATACGCTACAACTAATCTACATTGAACGGGCTGACGCATAATCGTCGTTACATTTTGCGCCCATCGACAGTTAGAACGGTCTTGCGGACATAACGCCAAGATCCTACCACTGACACAACGATCAACAACCACACGGAGGCCACGAAAGATAACTGAGAAGAAGAAAGCAGAACGACCGGAGGAAAGAGGGAGAGACGGACAGAAAGAAGCAAGTGCGGGACGCTAGAGCAGGACAGTAGCAACGAAGCCGAGAAGAAGAAGCTGGAAGAAATAAGAGATACGATATATAATGCCCCGTGCTACAGTGTTGCAATTTTCCGAAGTATACATTTTTCGTTGTGCTAACGCTCGTTACTGTCGGCCTGACTTCTACCCTTCCTACTTCTACTTCTTATACTGACATTCCGTGCGGAATAAACGTCCCAGTGGAGGTGGCGCCCGAAAGAACTCCAGTGCAACGTTAGAGACTTTGCATATGAACATTTTCCAAAATGTCGACAGTAACTGTGTTCCAGAGAATCAGCTTCTCTGGCCATGGCACTGCATTACTGAGTGCGACTACAGCTACGGCAATAGCTGTTGCGAGCTGTTGTATTGGCCCGCAGCCGCGGCAGATGCGTTTCCACTCCCTCGAGTGGCAAACACACGAACTGCCTGATCAACTTGTTTTTCCTAGAAGAGACCCAGTGAATTGCTGTCTGTTGACTAGTGAGTGAGTTGATGTCGGTACAGATTCCAGCTTCCTGATTGTTCTAGGAACGCCAACCCATGTACCCAGTTGTCCCAGGTTCGAATGTCTGTTGTATGTGAGTTGGTGTGGCCGCGGCATATGCTGTGCTTTTGGTGATGAATGTGATAAGTCGACGTGCTGCCCTTCCCTTGAGTTATCTTCCCAAAATACGGCCTGTCGGTTCGACAACCGCTTCTCTGCATAGGAGGCCGATTGTTAGGTCTTGCGCGATCATTGTGTAGACACTCTCAGTTGCTGTGTAATTCCCTGTTCGAAGCGTCGCTTGCTCGTCCTTGCACTTTCCTCGCCCCAACAGGAGTGATATCCTTCGTGTTGCTGATCCCAGACACTTACTTGCATACTCGAGGCTCGCCTCACGTATGTCTTTGTCTGCCATCTCCTGACAGGTTCTGGCATCGCACAAGTCCTCCCTGCGATGAAATTTAGGGCCTACGTACTACTACTACTACTATATATATATATATATATATATATATATATATATATATATATATATATATATATGCACATTATTTATCAAAACCTTATCTCTTGTATGACATGTATGACCAAATATTAGTAAAGTAGTATTAGTAAAACTAACTGCTATTCGTATACCAACGATTGTAAAAACAAATGTTCAATTTTAGTACAAACAAATGTAACACAACACTGATCTATCCAGCTGTACACATCTTGCATGATGTGAAAATTTAATACAATATTCAATTCGTAATGTAAACTGGGTTTTCATTCACAGACAAAACCAATATTGACGCTTGACATATTCTGCAAGTTGCGAACACATTTTAATTTAGGTGAGAAATGCTGTGCACTGCGTAAAAGAATATGAAAATGAAATGGTTACTCGCCTATTCATATTCACACATTCCAGTTGCAAAAGATTAGATACCAACGCAATCAGTGTGATACCCAGTCTGAAATTGTGTTACTTGTGACAGAAACTTTCAAAAAACACACCGACTGAAATGAAACGGTTTAGCGAACTGTAGCGCTCTCACAAACCACATTTGTTCAACAGTTACTCTGCACAGTCAGAAACAATATCTGCAGCTGTGAGGCACACACTCCTCTCCAAAAAATACCCGCTCGCAGATCGGAAACAAAACAATTTCTCGCGAAACGTGCAAGTAACTGGCGCTGCTCACCGGGCAAGGGTGTGGGTGTTGGGAGATTCTGGACTGCGCAGTGGTTAAGAGTAAGTAGAGCAACAGACGCTCGCTGTTACGATGCGGGCCAGAGCTTGCAGCAGACGGTTGCGATCGCACGCGTCCACACACATAGAACACACCTGCACCTCACATGCCATACGACTGGTTCTCGCCGGGAACTCGGATATCGTCGATCTTGAGGATCATCGAGACGAGTTGCGTTGCCAAGGTGATCTGCTGCTTCTTCCCGATCAGCGTTTCGATGACGTTCTGTTCCCTCATGTCTGCAACACAAGGTGGCAGCACTGGTCAGATGCTACCACTATTTTGCGTGTCGCACGCGATTCTTACACACGATTTTTACCTCTCACTATCTGCTCGATCACGCCAGGAATTTGACACCTTTGCTCACGTCCGACACTGACTGATGACTGCTAGTTGGCTCAGTGCACCGGCAGGCATCAGCATCGGCATTCAGTGCATCGACTTCCTATTGTGATTTTATGCGATAAGATGTATGCTAATAGAATGAATTGTTTGCCATCTGGCTGCTGAGACACAGAGACGTACCGTTGGTGCCCTTGACCATGCAGTCAATGCCCAGTCGTGGGTTGTTCTCTGCTAACTGCCTGGCTTTCACCTCGGTCATGGTCTTCATCGCAGGCAAACCGGAGTTCTCAGCCAGAGCTAGCGGTATGGTCTCGAGCGCATCGGAGAACGCACGAACAGCGTACTGCTCTAACGTCGAAATCTATGCAACAGTAAGAAAGTTGCAGGTAAAAACATGTAAAACGCCAGGAAAGATAATCGATGAGGCATTAAAAATATATTTTACTGAAATACAGAACGAGAATAAATTCGAAAAATTGGCCAAACACCTACGTTTACTCCAGTCCGTTTAATAACCGTTTTACGGCAGAAAGTCGTGCCCCTTCAAGCAAAAAGTACGAAGGAGATGTATCAGTATGTGCCCCTGGGTTAAATAACTACAATGGACCCCTGGGTTAAATAACTACAATGAACCTCAGTTGCTTGCGGTAGACTGGGGTGGAAGGATAACGGTAGCTCTCAATATGATTCGTATCACGACACACCTTTCATGATATGATGCGTATCGAAATTTTTTAAAGAGAATCTACCTAGCAAACTATAAACTCAACCAGGACTCATCATGCAATTGTTCCAAAACAATATTAAAGAGAGCTTAGTAAACAACTGCAATTAAACTGCGAATTGTGTCATGCTTCTTTTGTTTTTTGATGAAACTATGCTACCAAAGGATATTGATTTTATTCAGTAGAGTATTTATACGTGTATCGTGATTAATCAAACATATAGATACATGTATCGTGATTAGTCACACAGTGTTAGAGCTTTAAAATAAAAACCACTCGCCAAACTAGGCGAGTGAGTCAATAAGCTAACTCCCCAAACGGAATCTGTACTCCCCCAAAATTTTAAAACAAAAATGCTTGTCAAACAATAGTGAAAAAACACAATAACACCATTGGTTTAACTACACATGTAATTCATTGATCACGTTTCTCAAAAACTCAAGGCACATCTCCTCTGAAAGTTCGTGTTTTCATTTTCATTTAATTTACTTTTATTCTTGGGCTGCTTTGCCACATCACGCCGATTTTATTGACTTGTTAACACCAAGGCGTCAGTATTAGCGCCGTCGCTACACTACCCACGATGCGTACAGGGCAAGAAATTAGCCAAAATGTGAACAAGCCCACCCAAAATTTTACCAGGCCCTTAGACAAATGGAACAGGCCCTTAATTGTGTTAAATTTATTCCATGATTAATAAAAGTATTAGCTTTGTGTTTATTAGGCATACCAGGCTTGTCACAAGTTTTTAATGTAGCAGGGTAAACCAAGAAAGTAAGCGGCTGTCTGCTTCCGCAGTCTGCACCCAAACAGCAAAGCTGCGAGGGGGTTGGTTCAGGGGGCCCTCCCACAGAATTTTTTTTGAAAATTACACCTCTTAGATGCAATTTCCTGCACTCTGAAGCAGCATTATTAAACAATCTTCATCCCAAAAATATCACCTTTGAGTTGAGTATTTTAATCTTTGGGGGACACCAGACTAAAATGCTTACTTAAAAAAAGAGAAACATAAACTTCAAATTTCCGAGGATTGAACTGCTCAGTCTCTGTCACTGTATTTGTACAGGTACAATGCTACTTGGCAAAGTAATGTGGTTAATAAGTTAATCTATCTGCCAACTGCATAGCTAACACGGCCTCGACGCTTAATTATTTTCAGATCAGATAAATATATACATATAGACAGATGAATAGGTAGATAGATATATATAGATAGATAGATCTATATATAATATATAGAGATATATATCGATATTATACACTCCTGATATTACAATATTATTATACATGGAAAATCGTAATGAAATTCACGTTTATTTTTACGTGCCGGCACGCTCATTGCGTGTCATTCCCGATTGCAGCTTTTTCCTCAATTCCAGGAAAGAATTTTGCTGTCGTCTTCTGATGCTAGCGGTGCCCACCCCCTATAATAAACATGCCCAACGTGACTTTAAAACAATCCTGCACACCCCCTTTTGTTTTTTTCGGCGACCTTTGATAATATAAAGTGAGGATGTCGTGGGATAGCCGCCCTTCACAATCGCTAGAACTGTTTTTCATCAATGTTTGGATATATAACGTAAGGAACCAACATTTGATTAAAGTTTTAGACAATTATTTTTACTCGCCAACATGGGCGAGTCAGCTTTAGCTTTTACTCGCCCGATATTATTTTCACTCGACATTGGAGAGTGGGCGAGTGCCAAGCTCGTTCGCTGGAAACACATAGATACGTGTATCCTGAGTAGCCAGACATATAGATACATGTATCGTGAAGCTAAACGTATCGATGCGTGTATTGTCGAAGTTTGTATCGCGATACATCGATATATCGATGAGTTGTCTGACACCCCTACTGCTAACACAAGGTTTAACACCCCCACCGAACACCATACCTTGTCAGCTTCCTTGTTGACGGCAAGTGCGCAGGCGACCTCGGCCGCACCGCCGCCGTACACGATCCTGTTGTCCTTCACCAGGTTGCGAATGACGCACAGTGCGTCGTGGATGCTGCGCTTTGCCTCCTCAACGATCTGCGGGCGAGACAGACGTCAAGCTCATCGCACGCACGCGTTGCAGCCTTCACACGCATTGGCTCAGCATGAATAACGCTGCCAACTTGTGTCTACGCTACTACGTTTATCAATCTGAATATCGAACAACTAATATATATATATATAATTTTATATATATCAGGGGTAGAAATTAACTTTTGAACACGGGAGTCCAACAGACTCCCTACCCTCAAAATGAGAGAGTCCGTGGCAAAATGAGGGAGTCCGCAGTCCGAGGTTTAAAATTTAAAAGATATTAACAATAATGCATGTGCTTATTTTTAAGATTCATGCAGTTGCATGTCTGCCAAATTTTCTTTGGGCATTACCTGAAAAAATAGGGTAATTCTGTGAGGCCGTGCTCCGAATGAACTAGTTAGTATAGCAGAATTTTCAGGGAGTCACATGGACTCCTGCATATGTCAAATCAGGGAGTCCAGCAATAAATCAGGGAGTATTTGACTCAGGACTCCCGTTAATTTCGCAACTTGCTCTATATATATATATACATATATATATATATATATAAAGGTGTGAAATATCGAAGCATCAAGCTCTAATCTGACACGGAGGCACTTGGCAGTGCTATGTAATATCAAGTTATCAACGCTCTCAATTCATATCCAAATGAATTTAGTTTCAACGACAATGTCGTTTCTCCACATATGCGCATCGAGTTATTTACAGACGCTTCCGATCTTAATCGATGCTGCGAGATCTACCGGCAAACAAACGCCAGAAAACAACCGCGACTGCACGTTCGAGTAGATTCCAACGCTAGCTATGTACAACATCCACAAAACCCACGACAACAACCACACTAATACACCGCCGGTAAACAACGCTGCGCCTAGATCCCACGTGGTGCGCTCACCAACCACACTAATACACCGCCGGTAAACAACGCTCCGCCTAGATCCCACGTGGTGCGCTCACCAACCGCGACTGCACGTTCGCGTAGATTCCAACGCTAGCTATGTACAACATCCACAAATCCCACGACAACAACCACACTAATACACCGCCGGTAAACAACGCTCCGCCTAGATCCCACGTGGTGCCCTCACCATCTTGTTGCCGCCGCGGATGAAGATGGTGACGGCGCGCGAGTTCTGGCACTCCTCGATCACGAGCATCTTGTCCCGCGTCGTTCCAAAGCTGAGCTCTCTCACGATGCCAGCCTTGCCGAGCTTCTTCTCCGTGAGCTCGCTGAATCGCGGCACGATGCGCCCGCCCGTCGCAATCGCTATCAGCTACACAACACGGCACAATAAAGGAGTCTATTAGCATGGTCGCATATATACAGTTGCAGGCCATCTAGCCAACACGAGATGACGACCGAAGAATCGCCTCCCGCTGACAATTTTAACTTTTGTCTCCTCGAGGACAATTTTAAGCTAAGGCACCATGAAGCCATCACGGACAAGAATCTCCATTGAAAGAACTCGTTGGCCAAAATATCGCAAGTTGGAACAGAGAATCTACATTTAGTAATTGCATTCGTAATCAGCACCAAGGATTTAACAATACTATGTTAAGTCCTGTATGTGTCAAGCAGTTGAGCACTACTAATATTAGGTGACTGGGATCAACTTTGTACCTCAATCTCGGGTCCGCCGACCCAACGCACAGCAGGAAGGTCATTAGCTAGAAGCAGATGATTTGCTTCATCATCAAAGCCCCACTGGCAGATTGCCAAGTTTGCTCCGGTGTCTTTTACCTGTAGTGATTCATCAGTTTGGCATCGTTCATGACACAGAGGCTCGTTATGTCACTTAGGCACAGGCAATGAGGACAGACTCTGTGCATATAGAACATATAAGTATTTGTTGCTATTTGTGTTACAAGCACAGGTGACAGGAAGCTGGTGCCACTTTTCAAGCTTCAGCTCTGACATGATAGCTTTTCATTCTAGCATAGTGTCTGGCCAACTAAGGCACATAGCCAAGCAGGAATTTTTCTATGCATTTCAATTCAATTGTTAATTTCAGACTGTACAGCTTTTCATGTGCAATCAAATGTTAACATTTCACATAGACGTAAACTGATATCATCACCACGCAAGTCAGAAAATCGAATAACGTTCCAAGCGTGGTTCGACCTCTGATTCGTGACAAGTCTATATGACTAGTAAGAACTCAGGCAAACCATTTGTTATGAATTTTTACCTGCTTGACCATTTCTGCAAACTTTTCCTTCTCGTAGTCTTGAAGTTTTTTGTAATCTTCTACTGAGGTAACATCGAGCTTGTGCTTAGTCTTTGGTTTTGGTGGTTCAAACGGACAGGTGAGAATTGCAATCTTAGCATCCCTCACAACCTGAACAAACGCACGAAGTACAAGAACGTCACTTACAAGTTACAGTATCACACAACCGGCTCTCAAAAATTTATTTGTAAACATGAACTTATCATGAGATTTTAATTCAATTCATTATCTGAATATAAAGGCACAAACAACATTTTTAATCACCACACTACAATCATAATGTAAATGTGGAAACCTTGTTTAGTATTATTATTATACACATGTTGTCACCTGTGTAACAAGCACACAAGACAGGAAGCTGGTACCACTTTTAAGGCTTCAGCTCTGACATGATGGCATTTTCCTCTTGCATAGTGTCTGGCCAACTAAGGCACTAGCACAGCCTAGTAGGAATCTTTCTATGCATGTTTATGAATTTTATTAACATTAGTATTTGTGTGTTAACTTACTGCATTAACTTTGTTTACTAACAATACAAAATGAACAAGGGTCACGTTTTCCCAGAATATTTTTTAATCTATGCCTAAAGTTACAACTGATCCTATATGGTACATTGTCCAATTTTCTGTTTAATAACAAAACTAGGTATCACGTGGCGACTACTGGGAGAGGTAAAGCTAGACATTAGGATTAGGGTTATACTTATAGTTCTCACGTTTACCAGTACTGGACACACACCTTGGTCTGACATGACAGTATCATTTTAGCACTAATTCATCCCGTGCGCTACAGGCACAGTGTCAGTAGCAATTCTCATTCTACATGGAGCCCACATGAGATGTATACCATGTCCAACTCCTTTCGAGTAAACATGCTCGCTAAAGACACACTCACCTTCGGCATTTGGGGGTGACTGAAGTCTTTATCAACCACAACGCCCCTAACCAGCATTGTGTCCTCTAGTCTGCCCCCCTCCTTTCCTTCGACCTTGATAAGCTCAAAGTCGACATCCTTTCTATCAAGATCAGCAACGGCTAGAATTGCATCGACGGCAATCTCGGCCAGCTGACGCCCACACCGATTGACTCTGCAAAACACAATCGATCATTAATTAAGGATCGTCAATTATTGATAATGAAACCTAAGAGCTGATAGCTATCCTGTGTAGGCTGATAGAAAAATTTCCAAAAACTGTTGTTGACTACACACCCTAGCATATGTACAAAACTTATCATTCACATTTCACTTTAAAAAATAAACTAAAAGAAGAACTTTCTATTTTACTTGCTCAGTGCTAAAGCACGTATATCTGGCGGTACGCACACACGACCTCATACACACTAGAGCTGGGACGATACGGGTTGCTCACGATAAGATCTAGATCATGATACACCCTTCATGATATAATACGTATTGTGATACCTTCAAGAAACAAACTAACTAGGAAACTATACACTTAACCAGAACTCTACCAATCATGTGAATGCTTGCAAATCAGTATAGTAGAATGCTTAGTAAACCACTGCTATTGAACAACGAGTTGCGTCACGCTTCCTTTGTTATCTGATAACACTATGCTAGCAAATGATACAAATTTAATCATGTAGAATATCGATACGTGTAACGTCGAGGTTTGTATCGTGATACACCAATATATCGACGAATCATCATCCCACCATAACACAAAAAGGTACGTACATCTTAGAACTGAGTGTTGTGATCGCAGTCTGGATTAGTGGTTCTAGATTGTTGAGGTCCACAGGAAAGCTGTCGGCAATCTTGTCTAGCTGGTCGACAGCGACGCGCGCCGCTATCTCAAAGCCGTCGGCGATTCTGATAGGGTGGATTCCGCGGTCGAGCAGCAACTCTGAATGTTCTAGCAGAGCTCCGGCCAACACTGCGCGGCAAAAACGAAATATGGCGTCAAACGAGAAGCTCGTGATTCGCCTGTCGACTCGGTGACCGATTACACGACGAAATGCAACAGAGTGTTTTCAACTGGCGGGATTATTACCATCAACAAAATTTCCTTTTGGGCCACCCCAGATTTCACTTTTGACCCAAATCAGCACCACACGAATGGGCCATATAATGGGTAGTGGTTAAAGAATGGAAAATTTGTTTTTGGTCGATTTCCTTGTTTATCATATAGTAATGTATAAGTAATTAACCAGAATGCCTTTTTAGCAATAAAGATTTTCACAACTTGGTAGGTTCACAACAAAAACAAAATTATTCACACGGTTTCTTCTGAGGGAAAATTAGACAAAGGAAGTAATGGCCAGTTTGGAGAAAAAACGCACATCATGGATGCAAGGCTAAATCAAATTCAAGGCAAATTATGCAAAATACCGAATGCTGATAGGATGGCACTCCAACCAATCACATAACGGAAAAGTGTAGACCCTGCGTCACATGACTCAATAAATGCGCATGGCAATCCAAATATGCCAGAAGCATGTGATGATCTATTAATTTTTGGGTTGTTACAGCATTTCCACAACGGCGGTGTGCCACTGTGCCTCTTATGTATAAGAAACCCTGATTCAAGACTAGCCTCATTAGGAATAGCCCACTATACAGTTAGTTGAATAGGATTGAGGCCTCCTTTACATTTCAAGTCACATAAGTCTACCTTCATCTTGCCTCTGCACTAAATCTTAAATAGTGAAAATGGCTTCCAAAACCTGCTCTCAGCAGTGAATAGAACTAAAAATATTCAATAAATACAACTTGGATATGTTGATGCCATCGGCAGATGATGGTGGAAATAAATAGCCAAAACTTATAAAAACTCTGCGTTACATCAAACACATCCTACACCACCAGCAGGGAGCGGCCAAGAACATTTTATTATTCAACAAGATAGGAGTCGCCACAATACCACGGTTACAAGTACAAATGAAAAGATAGGTGTCACCACCTTACAAGCCTTAGTTTATCTCAACAGAATACGTGCATTATTTTTGTAAAAAAGAAAGCAAATTTCACCTACCTACTACACCGGTTGTACCATCCCCAATTTCATCATCTTGAGACTTGGACAGCTGGACCATGAGTTTTGCTATTTCATGCTCCACATCCATCTGGTCCAGTA
This sequence comes from Priapulus caudatus, assembly GCF_000485595.1. Lineage (NCBI taxonomy): Eukaryota > Metazoa > Priapulida > Priapulimorpha > Priapulimorphida > Priapulidae > Priapulus > Priapulus caudatus. Next base: position 118,148 of record NW_014577323.1, on the reverse strand, counting down.
TGGTCGCACCATCATTCGTTATCATGACATCACCATCCGCCGAAACCATCATTTTGTCGAGACCTACATTGTTGTGACGTGTTCTTAAATTTTCATGGGATGTGTCAAAACTTCTGTTTCCACCCTTTATACTACAGTACACATACAACTATTGCATACATTGCACTTTGAAGTAAAGATAACAAATGTTCGTGGGGTTCTAATTTTCGTGGATTTCATGGGTACATCAATGGGTACCCAACGAAATATTATGTACATATATATGTCAAATCCCGGTTCCAGAGTGGAGGCCTGCCAACCGACGCCTGCATGCCGTCTGTGCGTACTAGTAATATATACTCAATAATCGTAATAATCAATTCAACATAACTGTCTCTCATGCTTCTAATGGTGGTTTCGCTAACTTTTTTGCCTAGAGAACTGGTGAACTTCCGTGCGGCCATCCAAAAATTTCTTGGAAAGCTTGATCCACGAATTTAAGAACCCACGAACATGTATTTTTTATTGAAACCACGAAAATAAGTGACTTTACAGTATGACTCAACTAACCCCTCTTTTTTTACTTACCTTTTGGCCCTAAGGATGTCCGTAAAATATTGGCAACAGCTTTTCCTGCCAAAATGTGGGACTGAAATGTAAGCGAATCACTTAATTAGTCAAATGTTGTGACATAGCCATTTTGAATTTAGGTACAGCACCGTTAATACCTTATAAATGATTTAAACTTAGAGGTTGACACTTGACACCATTTGATGTTGAGCTTGACACCATTGATGCAGTGCTTCATTACAACTTCTTGGTGCCACTAAAAAAATTGGTCAATACCATAACATGCTACACTAGTCATTACTACCATCAACCCAGGGTGGTCCACAACCTAAAATTAAAACATGTAAAACTGGAAACTTTAGAGGAGTAGGCCTACTTTAGATATTATTTGAAATTATGTGCGCGAAGCGCACAGGACGAGCGCGAAGCGCGAAGTTACTTGGGGCCGGGTTCTAGGGCCCGCATTAGGACACTGGCAGCTCAGGGGTTTTAGATGCTCTCTGGTGCAATCTGAGCCTTATTTTGGGGAATTTTTGCACAAAATTTATGACCTATATTTCAAAATAATTTGGGTTGAGTCAAGAGTCATGAGTGATGAGACAGAGTCATTTTTCATTGTTCAATTTGTATAAGTGTGAACGTAACCAGTAAAATGTTATAAAGCAATGTGCGAAAAATGCAAATAAATATAGTACAAGATGAAACTATATTGATAGAGTGTGGGTAGCATGCGAGCTGCGAGTTGCAAGTTGTTAATTAAAAAATGGATGAGAAAAACGTCTTCTTACCAAATTTACGGCCAAGATACCGCAACGAAA
>NW_014577323.1:105987-115662 GCF_000485595.1 Priapulus caudatus | reverse complement strand
GGCTACAAATTTACTATAATCTACTATAATGAACTCGATGACCTCGTAGTACGACGCTGTTTGCAGTGGCAGTGCTACCAGAGAAAATCTCTTTTTAAAATATGTATTTTTGTTGTCACTTTTGAATATTATTTATTGTGGTGGTGAACAATTATTCAATATTTTGATTTACAATACTAATTTAATTGTTATGTTTATATTTATATTATCATTATGGCATTATGCAATTATATTGTTACTATTTTATGTCATTTCATGGATCATGAGCAGCACATTTCTCAATAAAGCAGGCATCAGATGGAACTTGTGCTACCTGATATTTTTAACTACTGCTTTTTGTTGTAAATATGCACTATTTTTTTGTCAATAAAAACCTCCCAATTTGTGATTTAAACCCCTCAGAATGCAGCACAGAGCACCTAAAAATCAAAATTTCCCAGGGGGGGCATGCCCCCAGACCCCCCTAGCACATCGCGTCTCGCGCCTCCGGCGCTCGCCGGACGCCTACAACGCCCATAGAAGTCAATATATTATGTTCTCATTTAGGGCTGAAATAATTTCCTGGCTATATCCCTGGCGCTATCCACTTTTGAGCATCCACGGCCAGGCTGTATCGACCACGCGCGTAGCCAGGGGGACCTTGAGCTCGCATGATTCCCCCCTACAATTCACTTCTGGGTCCGCCACTGCATAATGGGAGTAGGGGGAAATGGGAATATTGCAGATTCTGAGAGTAGATGAAATGGGAGTAGGCGAAATGGGTGTGGGCAAAATGGGAGTAGGCCAACTGGGATGTTACCAGTTAAACATAGGTGAGATTTCTTGCTGATCAAGCAGTCGACTCTAGGGCTTTGTGAGAGGTACGGTCAGCTGGCCCAAACAGCCAACCTAGTATTTTAACCTTTTTTACGACAGGTAATTCACGGGAAAGATAGTTAAGCATTGAGGTTGTCAATAGTTAAGCGTTGACTTACTAACGCGAGTTGCGAATGATAAATATCTGGGAATGCTTACTATCCCAGTACCCAACTCGCAACTCGCAGGTTACCAACGCTGATATTGATATGAGACAATTTAAGCGTCCCCCATGGGGTTTGCCAATAGCAACCTTCGAGGCTTCCTTCTGATGAAGATGTTGACCACCTTATCCATTTGCAAAGCGAGGTCCTTGTGGTGGAACAGAATTAGGAGCGCGTTCAGTCTGACGTTACCCCTGAACACCCACTGCTACTAGTTTTTTTTTTTAGTTTTATAGATTTTTTCCCGGGTCTGCAAACGGGGGGGGGGGGGCGTACGCCAGCTCCGCCCTATGCTGGATACGCCACTTCTTAGCTTTCATAGTATAATTGTATATTCACATATTCACAGACAGTTTTACTAGTAAATTAGAGCAACGACGGGTTTCTGGAATACTATCGGCTGTGTAATTGTATTGTTGATTCTCATAGACATCGGAATCTGTTATAAGTTATACTTATAGTATATAATTTATAAACACTTAATTGTCTCTGATATTGTCATGTCAGCAAGAAACCACAAAACAGAGTAGACTGTAGAAATTTAGCAGCAAGTTTACTGATCGACGACAGTCGATATTACGCGAAAACCCCGCCCGACCTGAATTGAACCAATTCATTGTTGATAACCCCATTGCCATTGGCATTGCATTGGATCAAATTGTATTCAGTATTCTGTATTGTAGACTGTAGTCTGTAAAGATGAACAAATTAATTCAATTCAAGAATTACTTTTAAAGTTGAAATCAAACAAAAATTACATCTACCGATACATTATGACAGTTCCTTTACGCGGCATAATTACGCTTTTAACCACACGTGGACCTCAAAGTTCGCGTTTCATTTTGCACCTCGAATGTTCGAGCGTTTTCGGGAAAACATTAGGCCTACCTTATGAGCATGGATACCGGTCAATCTCTTTTTGGATGCTTCATCTTTGATAATAATAAATGGTCTCCCGAACTCATCAAAGGCTAGTGAGCCTTTTGAAGATCCATCCATGTTAGCTTTTAATTCGTAAACTAAGATTGGATAAGATGAAACTGGCAACCATGAAACAACAAAACTCGATACGAGCACACTTATGAATCATGCACTGGCGACACTTTCGCATGATACCGCTAGATGGCGAAAGAAAAGATGGCAGCCTCCATTGTGAAGTGCATGGGCAGGGGAACTAATTCGGTTAAACTTAGAAATCTGCTAGGTTTCAACTTCTGTTTATCGTGTAGAAGGAGTAGAAATCTGTATCTATCGGCAGCTTTGTTAAAAAAATCCAGGCTACGTGTAGTCAGGCCAAGCTTAGCGTCGTCATCTTCAAGTAATAGTACTAGTGCTGTAGTAGTTAGTCACTTACTCTTAGTGGCAGTTTTGAACTTTTGACTTTTTGTAACTGCATGTCTCTGACTGTGACTCATCATCTCATGACATCATAGGCCTATTATTTATCATTAATTAATATTGTATTCTCTATCACTTGTACTACTTCGGTATAGTCCCTTGGTATTTGAACACCAATTATGATGAGGCTACGAGGATATAGCCTAGGTCAGTAGGTGCACGCAGAACATGTCTACAAATTACAAATTACATGCTCCGTCTGTGTGGTATTATTATTATTAATATGATTAAAACATGCGTCTAAACAGAGGAATTGCTCCGGTCTGTGATTGGAGGATAAAAATAGAATTCGTGGGACGTTTTGTCTTCACCGCGATCAATAGCCGCGCGTGATATTAGCTATGAGTTGACTGAGCGGTATAACAATTAGGCTGTTAGAGCTCCTGCGACAGGTACCGTTCGACGTTTATTTTTCTTCTTAAAGTCCCTGGATAGTGACAGGAGTATGACGCAATGATTTGGTTGAGTTGGTTTGCTTAGCGCAATATACATAGCACATCCACAATTTGTAAATTTCAAATACTGTGGCAGAGGCCGCAAGCCGGTAAAGCGCTTGCCCCACAGTAATGAACATCGGTCGCAGGGAAGATCGCATCCCATACACGGTTTTCTATTACTTTTTTTTCGCAATGTTTTCGATGTATTTTTCTATTTCTTTATTCTGCTTTTAAAATTTTTTTTTTCTCAATTAACGCGCATATATTAAAATTATTTATTTGTACAAAACATCTTTAATAACAAAATTATTTTATACAACAATTAAAATTAAATTTTATTAATTTATAGCAGTTTAGCAGTTAGGGCCCGAGTTATGTTAGGGTTTAAAGGGTTAGCAGGTTTAGGGGTTAGGGTTTGGAGTTAGGGTTCATAGTTGAGGCGTTAGGGCGTTATGCGTATTATATGTAAGTAAAATCGATATATAATATGGGATATCAGTACGCAAGAAGCAACGCGGTGAGTTATTATTCGCGACCCGATGAGGATGTGCGCTTGGCAATCACGTACCAGATTGGGTTGAAGAAGAAAAAAATTCGGCGGACAGAGCCCGCGAGTCCGAGACAACACCACCCTCTACAGAGGCTCCGTCGCGCCAGGAAGCAACAGCGCTAACAAATTAAATGTATGGAATCTGGAAGTAGCTCATTACTACAGTGATAATACTTCAGGTATAATAGTCAAGTTACTTATCACAGTATTTAAATCGCAGTATTACTCCAGTTATTCAATCAGGTAAATATACTCAGGTATTAACATTAATGCGTATGCTATGAGTGACTGAGGTATTATAACTGGGTCAGTGATATAGATCTATACGCATCCGGGATGGCAATACCCATTGCTAATTTATTAGACTTTATACGGCTTGCCAATAGACTCGATTTAACAATAGAAAGATAAGGCTAGATACTGTGTCCCATTAATTATAGCTAGATAATACCTACACTATTTTAGAAATGTACAAAGCATCAATTAGTTCACTCCATATTAATTAATTAGCTACACGTTGCCTACGGTAATTAGCATATATTTAATGCGATAATCTCTCGCGGCCTCACAGGGAAGTGAGGCGGGGTTTGTCTATTTATATCTATCAATCACAGCGTGGAAGCACATTCCTCTGTTTTAGAGGACATGTTTATTAGCAGTGATGGCTGGAGAGTACAGGAAGCTGATATCTCTACTTACGAGTGTCTGGTAGCAGCGAAAAATATCACCAGGCGTAACAAGCAGTTCGCGAGCGGATTTTCGCTTCCCGTAGCTTTTCAAAGCTGCACACTCTACGAGTTTAACAAAATTCGGGATGAGCGAAAAATTTGGAGTAACATAAGAGAAACAAATCGCTACCGTGCGCCGGCCAGGTTAGAAATTAGTTCGACCTGGGCAAAAAGAAGAGGACCCGAGCCCACAGTTTTTGCTCGGGCACCATCTCTATGAACTGAGCAGGTCATTCTGACAGTGTTTTTTATGGGCATACAATTAATATAATCGCAATTGGTTATCGTGGGTGAACGAGGCTAAAAGTATCTTGAAAGTGAAGGGCACGAAACAAGATGACACCTGACACCACGTATCAAATGTGTTAATGAATTCGTTTACTCACTTTTCTTAACGTAGAAGTGGTGACTGTTTTTATTCATCGTTAGATATCTAAGAAGACTAATGATGAACATGCAATGATATTAATTAAATGTATCTAGGCATTGTTATATTTGCGGAAATGTGCGGCAGCAAATGTGATCTATGGCAATGGGTGCGATACCGTGACTGGGGAGGAGAAAAAACAGAAGTAAAACCTTTAACCCAGAAGCTCCTCAGAAATTCTTAAGAGATTGAAACTTATGTGACAAAATCTAAATTAGCGGAAGTACATGTATGTGCTGTTTTAAAATGACAATGGGTTTTCTTTATTATACTATTTTAAAATCACTAGCTGACTAGTTTAAATAAGGGACCAATTAATTTTTGTGCAGTCTGCTGTCCACTATGATTTTCAAGCTGAAAGGTAGACCCCGTGGTGTTCCGGGTCTCCAGGCAAAACTGCCGCTGGTGCGAAATGGGCAGGGTGGGAGAAAATTCGCCGGCTCAGGTTGTAAGGTGTCTTCTTGAAAATTTTGCTCTTGCCTTCGTGCCTCGAGCAGCAACGTTTTTTTTTAATTGAAAATGGACATAGAGATAATGAAAATTTTTCTGTTATCTCCCATCCCTTTGCATATGGTTTTGCACAGACATAGCTGCCTTGATGCCCGACGAAGATTTGAATGGAAAAAATAATGCGAAATGAGACATCGTGAAAGTGCCAGTCGATACTTTGATAACAAAACACTGAATATTAAGCAACATAGTAACACGGCCTCCGTGATTTTCTGGTCACCATTTAATGAATCATGATTGTTGAACTCGTCAATTTCTGCAAGATGATCTTTGAACTTTCGTACTTGGGAACACTAATTTTACGCAATCAAGTTAGGACAAAATTTTGCGACTTCTGGCAGACATTATATAAATTCAGTGCTTTCAAAATTATGAAATTTTGCTGAAAGCGACTCGTGAGCAAATATCTTATGCTATGGAAAGATAGCTCAGGTCCAAGCTAAAATAGCTCCCGCTAAAAAATTACGAGAGCTCTTATTTTTATACAAAATCAAAAAGAGGCTTCTCAGTAAAAAAAGGTAATTTGTAGGCTGGGCTGAGATATGGCAGTTCCCATTTCGGTTAATATTAACGCAGACAAAGATGTTCGGGCCTATGTTGCGGCGTTTATCGATTAATTAACGCCATTGGGAAAGTAATACACGATTTTGAGAGTTTTGAAACTGAGGAAGAAACACTCGGATTAAAGGTATTGAAAATGTGTAATTTATTGTACTTTTAACCTCACTGTGCGCAAAGGATCGCAAAGTTAAAGTTGCGATCTCATGCCCCAAACAACGTCAGAAAATGGGACTTACGATAATGGGAAGGTTCGCTGTACTTCAGCATCGATTATTATGATCAGCTGTTCACTGATATTCTAATTATTATTATTATAATATTATAATAAAATATTTGGAAATTTACATAATTAAATTCATTGACTCTGACTGACAGTCATTGATGTGATCTGCTAATGCATCCAGTGCGCTCATAGACTAAATTTTAATTGGCTAACTCGCGACGCAACATGATTAATAAATTAATGTGATTTGTGACATTGCGCAGTATGCTCTCATCGAGTAGTATTCGTTACTATAAGTTGTATATCTTCTTTTTTGACGAGTTACTCTTAAATCAGTGAAAAAAATAATTGTAGGGGTCTACTTCCCAGCGGGACAGCTGCGAAATGCAGCCCCGCGAAGTTCACAAAAGAGCTCCGAAATGTTAATTACGGAGGCGACAGTTATAAAAAGAAAAACTGCTTCGAAAATCGTCCCCTGAATATTGATCACTCAGAAGTCAGGCCATTATCATATGGTTACACCAGCATGCAAGAGCTGACCAAAAAACTCATGCACAAAATCTTTCAATGCCTGTCTTGGCTTATGCCGTTGCCCATTATTTGGTCTGCCTAGTCAACTTGTCCCATCGGCAATCGCTTCGCATTATGATTCACAGCAGGTGTTTCAATTGATTGACGCGAAAGCCTCAGCGCGGATCGCGCCCCCATCTCGCTCAAATTCTCAGCCGCCACGCAGAAATTTATCCAAACCACCGTCTCGCTGACGAAAATCACTGTTCTTCCATCAATAAACTACACTTTATTGAACTAATATTGAAATAAAGCTCCAAACGTAAAACACAACGCCGCTACTCACAATACTGTCAACACGCACACACAACACACGCTAGTCATAACACAGGCTAACCATACAAACACGTCTACTCGACGAAGTACGAGTAGTTATCCTCCGCAGTCCGCACGTAGTGCCGCAGAGGATATTGTTTTCGTGGCAGTTTCGGTTTCGTGTATGTGGCGGTGTGTACTGTGTATGTCTGTGTGTCTGTCCGCTCGATATCTTTCCAACCGTAAGAGGTAGAAACTTCAAACTTGGTCCACAGTTGCATCTTATGGGGCGAGAGAACCCTATTGATTCTGAGCCACTTCCACCCAAGGTCAAGGTCACAGGGTCATTAACTATATTTCGAACACTGATACGTACGTACGCACGCAGAGCTGCGTGTGTTATGATATCGATTTATTCCACTGCGCGCTACAATGCACTGGACCAATGACGAATGCTAACCGTTCCACGAACGAAACCGCTTCCATTCCGCGTTTCCGAATTCCGCGTGTCCATTTCGACCCCTGATTACGTGTACGCATACATCGCATCACACCATATTGCAGCGATCCTGCGCATTGTATTGTAACTATTGTTTGCGTATTGTTCTAGGCTAGCTATCGCGGCTCACACGTACACGTAGTGACGTACACACACGCTGTAGCTACACAAATACATGCACACATACCGTACGTACGTATGCGTACACTACACGCAGAGCACGCAAGCTAGCTATCTATTTGAAAAAGTAGCTCCGAAAAAGAGTAGCCCCCAAAGTGGGAAAAGTAGCCCCCAAAGGAGTTGGAAAAAGAGCACCGGAAAAAAAAAATTTTTTTTTCACTGCTCCTAATAGTAATGGTTGCTATAATCTTATCTATACTGGGATTGTGTAATCCAAAATTAGGTGAGAGTGAAGCTTGAGAAGGTGTGGACAGGTGAAAAACAAAGGGCAGGTTATAATGTTTCCAGTGGGTGCTATACAGCCTCCACAGCATGGCATGCAGGAGGCTGCATGGTGAGAATAACAGGAAGGGCTGCTGACCGGAATTATGCAATCGAACCAGATTAGGTGATTTTTAGTAGCAAATTGTTCTAGATTGCAGATATTAATGACCTTGGGATTAAAATGTTACCCGTACATAAAGTTCTTATATTGCTGGTATATCGTGATAAGAGATGGGAGAACACAGCATTGGTTTGTAAGCAAGGCCATAACTCACGTCTATGTGTAGTGTGGAGCAGTCCCTGGTCAGGGGTCGAAATTAGATTTTTATTATGGTATCCATTCGGGATACCAGGTATTGCAATCTGGTATCCCCCCCAAAGATCTGGTATCCCATTTTTAGCTCACCTTGACATCGTCAAGATGAGCTATTGCCATGGGTCGTCGTCCGTTTGTCCGTCCGTCCTTCCGTCCGTCCTTCCGTCCGTCCGTCCGTCCGTCCGCCCTTCCGTCAACATTTGGCTACGGTCAACGATAACGCAGGAACCGTTTGACCCACATGTTTGAAATTGGGTATAGTTGTTACTGCTATGCTCTTACGGCAGCTGTATCTCTAACTTACGAGGCTGGAGCAGCGAAAAAAATACACGGGAGCGGCGAGCGATTTCGCTCCCGTCAGCTTTCAAAGCGCTCTGGTAACAAAAATTACGAGAGCGAAAATTTTGGAAGATACGAGAAAAAATCGCTCCCGTGCCGCCGGCAGCGTTAGAAATTAGTTCCGACCCTGAGGCCCGAGCCCACCAAGTTTTTGCTCGGGCCACCATCTCTATGAAACTGGCGGTCCTCCTGACAGTGTTTTTATGACCGCATAACAATTATATATCGCAAGGGTTATCGTGGGGAGTGAGGGCACGACCAGTGACACCTGACACGCACGTAATCAAAGCTGTTAACTGAATTCGTCACTTTTCTTAACGTAGAAAGTGGACTGTTTTTATTCAGTTAGATATCTAGAAGCAATGTGAACTGTATATAATTAAAGATTCTAGGCACTTGTAACTTTGCGGATGTGCGGCAGCATTGATCTATGCATGGGGGTACCGTGGACTGGGGAGGAGAAAAACGAAAGTAAAACCTTACCCAGAAGCTCCCCAGACATTCCTAGAGATTGAAACATTATTTGACCAACTCTAATTGCAAGTTACATGTATGCTGTTTTAATGACAATGGTTTTCTTTATATATACTATTTTAATACTCACTAGCTGCTAGTAAATAAGCGGCCCACCAAATTTTTGTGCAGGTCCTGCTGTCCACTAGATTTTCAGCTGAAATTCGAACCCGGTGCCGGGCTCGGCAAACCCGCTTGCCCGATGGCCCGGGGCAACCAAAATTCGCCCCCGGGAAGGTAGCTTGAAATTGCACTTGCCTGTTCGGGCAAGCAAGTTTTTTTTATTGAATGGCTAGACATAATGAAATTTTTCTGTTTCCTCCCATCCCTTGCATTGTTTTGCACAGACATAAGCTGCCTTGCTGCGACGAGATTTGAATGGAAAAAATAATGCGAATGAGACAATCAGTGCATGCAGTCATACTTTGTACACAACACGCATACAGCAACATGTAAACCCGGCCTCCGTGATTTTGTCACCATTATGAATGATTGTTGACCTCGTCAATTTCGCCAAAGCATAATCTTGACTTTCGTTTGGGAAACACCTAATTTACGATAATTAGACACAATTTCTGGCTTCTGAGACATTATTAAAGTCAGTGCTTCAAAATTATGAAAATTTGCTGTGTGAACAAAATCATGCTATGGAAAAGTAGCTCAGGCCAAGCCTAAAATAGCTCCCGTAAAAAAAATTACGAGAGCTCTTTTTTTCATACAAAATCAAAAAAGAGCTCTCGTAAAAAAAAAGGTAATTTTTAGGCTGGGCTGGAGGTATGGCAGTCCATTCGCGTTCATACTTAACGAGACAAAGATGGCGGCCCATGGCGGCAGTTTTCGAAATAACGCCTTGGGAAATAAATTCACGATTTGAGAGTTTTGATGA
>NW_014577323.1:87134-103812 GCF_000485595.1 Priapulus caudatus | reverse complement strand
GCTGATTCCATTTTGGTTTGTAAATTATATTGCCGGATATACAGGATGGCAAACCGTGCTGCTACCGCCTACAAAAATTAATACGAGAGTAAAAACTTCCATGCAACCAATTATACCTTTTGACAAAGTTGTCGCTTTATGGGCACTCGGGAAACATCCATTGCGTCCCCAAAAACGTGGGTACTTATTAGGGCAGCTACGTGGAATAAGTCGTTATCCTCTCAATCTTACACGTTACACATTCGGGAAGCTCCGCTTTGTAGGCAGTGCCATAAATCGAATATTATAAAAACGTTTATAAATGGCGTCATTAGGTGCTAACGCCATCACTCAGCCCACATCTCAGACTTTCACATCTCAAACATTTATTTTCACATAAAAAATTACACATATAATTATCAAGAGTATATAATGGGAGTTCTCCCATATACCGGTATACTCTTCGTTTCTATAATGTACGTCAATGGTTGCTCAATTAAAACTGACTTCTTCTCACTCACTCACTTGTGTCCTTTTTTGTGGTGAGCTACAGTGTCATTGACACTTTCATTTGGATAGTAATTTCAACAATGTTGGTATGTTGGCATGTTGGTATGTTGGTATATATATCCAAAATCTTGAAATATGCAATAATAGCATTTGAAAATTATTAATATGTAATGTAATTATTTTTGATTAGGATATCCATTTATAAGCTCCTGATAGCATGTATAATATCTTGAATATGTCAAAAGCTACTTGTACCATATTATCACTCATATTATTGTCCTTATATGATAGACTCCTGATATTATTAGCTCTTGAACATATTTATTCATATAAAAACATGAAAACAGATTCACAGATATGCACAGACAAGTACACTGCAGACGTATTGTCTAGACGCATTGTCTGGTTCGCTTGATACAATGTATACACATCACATTTATTATCAACATCGGCTACGCTTACGCTTGCAAATATGCTCAACAACCACTATTCCGATTTTGACGATTTTTTTTACTATCCCGGCGGGATACCAAGCATTGAAATCTGGTATCCAACACAAGAATCTACTATCCCGCGGATATCGGGATACCGCTAATTTCGACCCCTGCTGGTATTGTCAATTCTGAATTCACCCCACCAGAGTTGTTGCTTTCACTAGAGATTGGTTGCTAGAGTAAAGGAGTCATGGATGAAATCTGGAATGTTAAACTTTGATAACTAATTTTGACATCGTGAACCATGTCACCAATACATCAAACAATGTGTTTTCCTCTTGGTATTATGAGTGTTAAAGTTGAGTTTGTTTTTCTCAAAAATTCCCAGGTTGCATTCAGACATATGATCAGATATACAGGAAAAGAAATGAAGAGGCACACAGAAGTGTTCTGGTCCAAGTTTCCTCACCAGCTGATGTTGCAAGTTTGCACGCCACTTGCAGCAGTGTGGGAATCATTAATAAATCTGTACTATTTCCATCAAGTGCTGGAGACAGGGTAAAACTATACCTCAGTTAATGTTATGTAGTGAAACTGAACTTTATTCTTTATTACCGGTTACTTTATACCCTGCATCTGTACATGGTTGTTTCGTCCAATTACATGAGGTAAAATTCAAGCGTCTATGAAGACCAGATGTTTTTGATATTCCTTCTTATGGGACGTGAATTAAATGTTCTATTTCCTAATGATTCCAGTTCTGGTGTCTAATTGCTAATTAATATTAGAGACAAAAGTGCTAAGGTTTGTTTAAATCTTGCTGGTTATATTTATAGCATTATGTCCTCATGGAGTTTGACAGCAGATGGTCGGTGAGCCAACTTGTGAAAACTGGCAAGCATTTTACTCGAAGTGAAGTAATACCCGTTCGGTCGCGAATGTTCTACTACCTCCCTGTAAACCAAACGATTTCAAAGGTAAGGTTGTTTTGCAGGTTTACTTTTAGTTACATTTGCATGTGTCTTGCTTAAAAAAGCAAGTCGTATCCAAATTATCATACCAATAGCTTGGTAATTAACATATGTTATACTATATGTTACTACTTATAACTATATGTCAGCAACTATGATTACTATACAATCTTGTCTAAATCTATCTGGGTGTTCTTTTTTAATGAACAGTAGTCATACCTGATGTTTTTACATTTCATTTAAACTACTTTATGAAAAGAATATAAATTTCTACCAATACAGCTCTCACAGAATATTGATGTGGAATCAGTTTTAACAGAGGACCAACTACAGAACAAACTCATTGAGGCAACGTCTGTAAGTATGAATTTTTACGAATCATAGCCTTAAATGTACCTGCTTCATGGTTTGGTGTTTATCAAGCTGTAACCTTGAAAACTGTAGCACTGATTGTTCACGATTAACACAAAATATTCTTAAAAGTGAATCCGTAAAGTAATAACTTAAGACATTTTTTAAGCCATTGGCTCTGCCCTTATTGTTTCAGTAGCTTATATGTTACATGAATTCTCACTGTATTAATGGCTAATGAAGCACAGCCAGTTCTTTCTAGCATGAAAATATAAATCCATGGAGAAACAAGTAAAATATTTGACAACCCTTCACCTATACATTAAAATCATTATGCTACATTTTTAGATATCCGAGCAGATGCAAATATTATATGAAGGCACCCGTCTCACAGAACTTGGAACAAGGTTGCGCTACTTTGTTGCGTCTTTGTTAGAAGACTCCTTATCAGGGATGTTTCCAAACATCAAGGCCGAACCTTTTGGGTCTTCGTTTAGTGGTTTTGGAAAGCGCAAATGTGATCTTGACATGATGCTGACGTTTGAGGACTTGACACAGAACGTATGAACCTGAACTTAATATGCTTTAAATTCAAGTAAATTCAATATTTAAATTTCTCCTTTTGCAAGTAGTATACAAGACACTTTCTTTACATTTGCAAACGCGAGTCACATTATATAATAATCATCGCAAATTATTATAACCGCCAGTTTTTTCGAAAATGTTTCACATGTGAAAGTTTAGCCGTTACATAGCTAATATTGTTTATTTAATCCTCACGAGTGCTATCAGTCGCACGCGATAACTACGCTGTAATGCACCACGGTGCTTTTCCCTCTGACAGGTACGCAAGGCCGGCCCGTTATTGTTCCTCAGCAAGAAGTGCATGCAGAATGACCGCTTGCAGACGCAGCGAACGTTGGGTACTCTGGGAGACGTGCTACAGTACCTGATGCCCGGCTGTCTAAACGTGCACCGGATCCTGCATGCGCGCGTGCCCATCGTCAAGTTCAAACACGAGATCCTCGAGATCGACTGCGACCTCTCGATGTCCACAAACAGGTGAACGTGCGGCGACGTCACGACGAATCGATTGCCGCCGATGGTTGATTGTTTCAGTGTCATTCGCGGAAAGCGAGTTAAAGCTGTGAAGGATGAGCGGGGAGGGGTGTTTGGAAGGTGGCATATTTTAGTGTCGTTGGAATGGAGCTTGAAAGCTGCACTATTGATACCAAACTTTGTATTTGCATATATTATACTTGTTTCGTTGCAGACCTTTGGAATGTCAGTGTGCATACTAGTAACTAAGCTTGAATATATGAGTAATAGTTATAGCAACTTCAATTGTGTTTTTTAGGTCTGGTGTGGACATGACTCAACTACTGTACATATTTGGTGAGATTGACCCACAGCTGAGACCACTCGTGTTTACCATCCGAACCTGGGCGAGGTTGAACAAAATCACAAACCCTATCCCTGGCCGATGGGTCAGCAATTTCGCTCTCACTCTTCTTGCAATATTCTTTATGCAAAAGAGAAATGGGACGGTGCTTCCATCTGGCGAGAAAGTTCTTCAGGAGGTGGCCAAGTCGAGAAGAACTGGTGCCAACCTGAACATCGTCCGTAAAGACTGTGCAATGGATAACTTGGGTATGCTTGCTGTTTTATGTATTATTTTACTATAAAATAGCAAAGGTTTTATCCTAGATATTATTGGTGAATGATCTGGACGTTTGGTTTTCAGGTGACCTTTTGCACGAATTCTACAGTTTCTACCAGAACTTTCCATTCGATGTTTCCGCACTCTCCATCATCAACGCAGACACACTAAAGAAACCAGATTTCTCTCCTTTGCACATAGAGAATTGCATCGATGCTGACCTCAATGTCACAAAGAATGTCAGCTCAGAAGAACTTGATAGGTACCTCGTAAGATTAGCTGAGAATTGAAAGAATTGTTATAAAAGTGCACCTACATCGTACATATTACTAAAAAACCACTGCCGTGATGTGGATGTACAACCTTAAGTTATGATGTATATAGTCAGTATGTCTGTTATTTAACGATACAATCCTTCCTCAGAAAACGTTTCTAAAATACCCCCCACAACTACGAAAAAGAGAATTCCATGGGTCTCGGAACGTAAACCATTCCTGAACAATAATCAATTAAAATACTGCAGGGTGTGAAATTAGCACCGCCCCACCGTCATATGCTGGCAAATTATTTGGAGGGCCGGTAATATTGGCAATACACCGGCCCTCCGAGCCGGTGGTTTCAGCCGTGTTAGCGAGTACTAGTGATGTCACGATCATCGATTATACTCGATCATCGGTTGAACAGTGGCTCGAACCAAGCGCCTAGTGATGTCACGATCATCGATTATACTCGATCATCGGTTGAACAGTGGCTCGAACCAAGCGCTTGGTTATCAAAATCCATAATCGATTTCATGGAAAAAAAAGAAAGAAAAAACAACAAAATAAATGTAAAAGTTGAAAAGAAAACCTGGAAAAGTGATGAGAATCAGAGATATCATCGCTACTATACAAGTTTTCCTTTATTAACATACATGTATTATACACACAGTAGTAAACAGTGCAAAACAAACAGTAAACAGGGCTAAACAAGCACATACATGCACACACGTACATGCACACGACGTTACGCACACGCATGCATTCAACACCCCGAGTAACCGATTGTAACTGATCATCGGTTACTTGGGTCCAACCGATGATCGATTACGAAATTACAACCAATTGACAACACTAGCGAGTACCTACATTTTTAGCTCGCTTTGACATCGTCAAGATTAGCTATTGCCATGGGGTGTCGTCCGTCCGTCCATCAA
The DNA here is from genome assembly GCF_000485595.1 of Priapulus caudatus. Lineage (NCBI taxonomy): Eukaryota > Metazoa > Priapulida > Priapulimorpha > Priapulimorphida > Priapulidae > Priapulus > Priapulus caudatus. The sequence goes on along the minus strand of NW_014577323.1, from coordinate 98,712 downwards.
CATTTGGCTACGGTCAACGATAACTTGAGAACCGTTTGACCCACATGTTTCAAATTGCATACACTTGTTACTCCTACGTCCTATGGGAGAGATGTGAAGGTCCTATTTTGGAGCAAGCCAGTTGACCTACTTTTGACCCAGGGCTCGAATTAACCGACGGCACCGACGGCAATTGCCGTCGGTGCCCCTATCAATCGCCGTACTGCCCCTGAAAATCCAACTCGACCGACGGCAGTCACCTGCCTTGCCCTTTTCTGTAATTGCCGTCGGTGCCCTTTAATCTACTGCCCTAGTTTCGTTTTTAGTCGAGTCAACATAACACGTGCGCGTGTGTGCTGTAGTTGCAATGATGAGCTTAAAACCGATAGTCGCAGGAGGGAATAATAACAGCATCGGATAATTATTCGCTCCTGATAGCGGGCATGTAAAATTTCTTGTTACTGTACTTCCATTAGCAGAGGGGGGTACAGGGGTCGGTGTTACAGTGTAAGCTTACAATTACATGGGGGCATATTGTTTTGTACATTAAAAGCAAGACGATGTTGATGTACTAATTTGTTATGAGTTTTCCTTTATTTTACAAACGTGCCTTTGTGCCCCTCTCAAATTTTGAGTTGCCTTGGTGCCTTTTAAAATTGCCTCTGTGCCCTTCCATTTTAGAGAAAATTCAAGGCGATTTCTCACATGCCCTAAAAAAATTGCCTTGCCCTTCTCGTCGCTTAATTCGAGCCCTGTTTTGACCCACACCCACTTTTTGGCAAAAATGGAAATGGCCACAAGTTAGTTCAGGTTCAACGGATTTTGCTCATTTTTGGTATGTGAATGAATAAGGACTGGCACCAAAACATATCACAGGGGTTTTGATATCTTTTTAAAAATTAAGCAAATTAGGTAGATTTTGGCAATTTCACTATGCATTTCAGTGTCTGCCTACGGTCAACGATAACCCAAGAACCCTTTGACCCACATGTTTCAAATTGCATACAGTTGTTACACCTATGGGAGAGATTTGAACGTACTATTTTGGAGCGCACCAATCGAGCTACTTTCGAGCCACGCCCACTTTTTGGCAAAAATGGAAATGGCCATAAGTCAGTTCAGGTTCAATGGATTTTGCTATTTTGTTTAAATTATGCAAATTAGGTAGATTTTGGCAATTTCACTATGCATTTCAGTGTCTGCCTACGGTCAACGATAACTCAAGAACTGTTTGACCGACATGTTTCAAATTGCATACAGTTGTTACGCCTATAGCAGAGATTTGTCCATCCTATTTTGGAGCACGCCAGTCGACCTACTTTCGAGCCATGCCGACTTTTTGGCAAAAATGAAAATGGCCATCTATAGGTTCATTCGATTTTGTTAAATTTACCTACCTACCTAATCATACCTATGTGTAATATTTTGTTTTAGATTCTTCGTTACAGTAATTTGACTGTAATATTTGATTGCTTTTATTTGCGCGATAATCTAAAACCAAAATGGCGATCATTTAGGCGTAGCGCCATCTCTCGCCCAGATTTTAGACTTTCAGATCTGAAACATTTATTTTCGCATCAAAACTAACCCTGAAACAAAACGGTGAAATTTCTATTGGTATAAAACAGGGAATAAGCTAAGGACATTTGATCACATTTCGGTCCGTCATAAATGAAACACTTGCCAAATTTTAACTATCTCCCTCTTCTATCACACCCAAGGTGAGCTATAGTGTCATTGACACTTTCATTATTTATAGCATTAATGAGCAAATAGCCTACATTACTGTTTTACCTGAAGGATATCACGCCATAATTTATCAACATTTTACAAATTTGAAATCGAGAATGCAAGCGTGAAACATGACGTTCATTTTACAAACAAAATTTGTGAGGGCTGGTAAATTATGGTGAGGGCTAGTATAAAATTGCTGTTACCAGCCCTCTGGGCTGGTGCAAAAAAAAAAAAAATATTTGTGCACTGTACTGCAATTATGATAATAATAATTATGCTGCAGGATGATGTCAGGAATACGTAGTGCCCTCTGGCAACTGGAGTGTGGTTCAGAGAGAAAGTCCAACAAGAACTGGGGAATCCTGAGGCTGTTTGAGCTGGACAACAGCACGGGCGCGAGTGGTGTTAGCAGTTTCCAGGTAAAGACACTGTTCGCTCCAAAAGGCCAGCATGCCGCATCGAATAAAGGGCAATTGATAACAGAGGATGGTGATCAAAGCAGCCAGCAGGACATAGAGAGCGACACAGTGGCGGTGAAACACGCAGAAGACAGGGAAACTCAGAGAGTCGATCCCATGCAACGTCATGGCGAAACGTTTGCAACGGACGCTTGTGTCGGAGGCGATGAGGTACCGATTCGTGCATCTGTTGACATTGGTAACATGAAGAGTGTAGTACAGCCGACCGCTGATGACTTGAACTCACGAGTACGAGTGAAACAAAAGAGAGCTTCGTCGCCATGGAAAAAGGACTTGTGGTGAGACGAGAACAACATATTGTTCAATTACGTGCCCGTTGTCATATCAAGTAGCTGAAATTGGGCTGCCTGCATTTAATATGAATTATTTAATATGATATTATTAGGAGATTAGTTTCAAATTGTGATAAATGTAAGATTTGAGACATCTCTTTGTAAAACCATTACATTTGTAGTAAAGGCCAAGACAACGCATGTACTGGGTGGTCATCCAAAAGGACTTTATTTCATAATAAAATATTTTACAACAATGGATGCTTGTTTTAGATAATTCATCTGTTACAGTTAGAGGATTTTGGGGCCAAGCGACCTTAGACAAAATTATACTTGTTTCAAACTAAAAAAAAAGTCATATAAACACCTTAGAGTATGTCTACCTTTTTTTATACATTATGTTTCCTTTGTTATATATTAATGTTTCTTTATTGATTTCTAATCACCTGTAAATTTTATGTAGTTTACGTAATCCGAAACATGGTACAGGTGAAGAGAATTCGTTCAATGCATGAAGTAAACATATCATGTAAAGCCTTCTGATGTAAGCTGTTCATGTAAAAAATTCCCAATTGTTTGCAGACCATCCAAGGCAATTATTATTGTCGGTAACACATAGGGGAAGTAAATTGTGATTTCTGATTCATGAACAGCTGAAGTCTATTAAATAAAAGCAAGTGTAGTAATAGAGCTACCTTCATCTTTCATCAAAAGCCTTTGTAAAAAAACATGATAAATTACGACAACCAAGTGACAACATTAATTTACTTTCATCTGCTAATTCAGTTGGTGTTTCAAATTATGTTAATCTCACCAACCAAATTCACTGGTCTGTTTTTGTACTTCTTGGAAATTTCTCCTTGGATCTGAAAGAACAAGGAATAAAGATACTTTCCACAAGCACAAGTAGGTTCGATAATGATTTCTAGAATGCAAGTGATATGTAGATGATAGTACATGTACAACAACACACAGTTACATGTAATATAATAGCACAGTGATGTGACTAATGTCAGGTAAATAGAGGTGTATGTTGGCAAACAGAAATTTTTTGGCTTTGGAAATCATCTTGTGTCTGGAGCAAACACTTGTGATCTCATGATGTAGAATCATAACTCAACATACAAATTTTCATTATTTTCTGCCATTTGTACACTCATATTTCATAGTAAACAAATTGCATCATTGGCTGCTTGCAAAAATAGATCATAGGGCACTGAACTGCAAGCGAAAAGCTGCTGTTTTACAGGACTACTAAATTTGAAAACCTGCTGGGGGAGCAGACATCTACGAGTGCTTATCTCGCTTGCATCGGATTAGAAATTTACCTTTTCTCTGGCAGCAAGTACTTGCTGAAGAAATAACATGTTCTTGAAAGTGATGTGGATTAGCAGTTTGCAGTTGTTTGCTACTGAACTACTCACTTGCTGCTGAAGCTCCTTAGTGCGCTTGTGGATCAGCGCCAGCTTTGGCTCTAGGGCTTCCTGCTCCCGACGACTCTCCTTCTGCTTCCGCACCATCAACTTCTGCGACTGGATCATCTTGTCCGCCTGCCAGCACTTCTGTTTCAGTGACTCCGCTAGTCGGTCGACGTACCTGAGCAGAATCGACACGTCGCATCTAGCTATTGCTACGTACGATGCCATCGCATATTTGGCTGCAGCCTCGCACGGCTTGCCACACCACGAGCTAATTCCTCGAACTTGAGGCACTCAATGATGTCCCCTCAACGATGTACTCACAGCAGAGGCTTTCTCTGTATCTCGTAGCTGCGTGTGCGCATGCGTACCTTGGCGAACTCTTAATGAGAAACAGGTGCTGCATCTTCCCACTCGTCAGCTGCAATATGATGCCGTCGACGGCCGCCAGGTAGTGCTGCAGTTGCTCCGTCGTCTGACTCTGTATGCACAGAGGCGCCCTCTCAAACTGGCTCATGGCGAGCACGTTTGCCTCGGAGCTCATCTCCAGCAGCCTCTGGCTGAGGAAGACTTGCAGCTGCACGAAAAGTCGGCACAAACAGTTGAAGCTTAGCCGGGTAGAGGAAGACGCGGAGCATCACGGAGGCCGTTAGTTGTCGCGTTGATCGCTGCGACTCAGTTACTCCGTGAAACGGCTTTGGAATCTCAGACACCAGTGCGCGACTTATATTATGTATTACCAAAGGTATGCAACATTTAAGGTACGGTCATGTGGCTTAAAAATCAATTGCATTTTTTGTTAGGGACAGCAAACTGATTACAACCTTTTGTATGGTAAACACCAGCAGTGCAAAGTCAGGGGAATTTAACTGCAAGTGAATTTTGGTAGGCAGGCTTGGTCAATCGGATAGGAGTCAATATATGAATACAAAATTAATAATTAGTTGCCACCTACAGAATACTGCCCTACTAGCAGCTACTATGTACCTCGTATAGGTCATCTAAGAACAGGTTTCGTGTGCTTGCATTGTCCATGATTAAGAAAGCATCAGTGCCTGTTGCGAGCCCTTCATTTGATTCTAAAAGTATTAAGGATTTACACAACATTGTATTCTACACTATTAATATTATAGCATAATACTTGTAGCTACCATAGCAACAGTTGTCCTATCTTTATCGGGATAGTTCAGGAACAACGAAAACGTCCCGATTAAAATGGATAAACCTCGCAACAAAAAGCCTATATAGACCTACTGTGAGCATACTTGCAGTGTGCAAACATCACGAAATGTTCTCATTGAGCCAGAAATGTGCTCCGAAGTTGACTATTTTGAAAACTCTCGGAGGCGGTTTTGTTACACAGCTAGCAGTAGCCATACGCTAGCGCAAATAGTTCCTGGAACGAAAACACTATTTGTTTCCTGATTGCATAAGTAATATAGATAACGATATGATTTAAACAAATTTCACAATTTTGTACAGAATAAACATCGAATAATAAATTAGAACTTGTTTTATCATAGGAAGAAATTGTTACTGAATCGAGCCGATCGCTCCGCTGTGTCCCGGATGTATAAACATCACTGTGGTGCTACGTTCGTAAAAGAAGTAATTTCGTTTACATTTTGAGAAGAAATGTTAGGAAAGTAGCAATACAAATGAGTTGTAGTGAATTTTTGCAACATATGCAAGCTCACAGTAGGTATATATATGCATTTAGCTGCGAGGTTTATCAACTTTAATCAGCGAACACAGTTTCAATCGTACACGACTTCTTGTACCCTATGCAATCGGCAGTACACAACACGCATTGTGCAGTATACCCCGCAAACAATTAATACATACAAGTTTAGCTCTAAATGTTTTGTTAGCTCGTATGTTCAGAATCCGATAAAAATTCGAAAATTATCAGTACGCTGTTAGGTTGAGGATCGTTTTGCATTGTTCTACTAAGAAAGAAGTTTCTTCAGCATAAAATATATATCTCGTTCAACTGAGGTTGTGTCACCTTTATCCAATAGCATAACGTATGCAAAGATTGTTTTGCAAAGACATGTTGTTTAAGAGATTTGCTCATTTATCCAAGGCCCAACAAAGTGGATACCACTGTATATGTAAAGTAATATTTTAATACCAGTAACGTACATTGAATATTTATTAATATAGTAAAATATAGTGGAGTTTCAACAAAAGCTGGTGCACACCGAATGCAGCTGCATATTTAGGGGGGTACCCCATGTATTATACAGGCCGACCAGGCTGCAAGACTAACAAACCTGCGGCCGCCTTTCGGGGCTCATTTATTTTTTATTTACTATTCTATCTTCAACTTTTACTTACAGGTCCAGTACTTTTAAAACAATAATATCTAGTAAAACCCCTGTAAAAAACATACACACTAGATACAGTTGGGGACAAAAAATACCTTTTGTGTCTAATGTGAGAGTTCCACTTTCATCTTCTAATGTAATATCAAACGTTATCTGGTCAGCAGCATCAAAGTCAATTCCCTCAGCATCAGCAGCATCCTACAAACACGAGCAAATACCAGCACACAACAGGTAAAGGCAGTCATGTTCGCCAAGGAAACATTACTGCAATATTGTGTGCACTTCTAGAGCTAATTAGGAATAAAAAGAAAACATTGTGTCTACACCTATAATTATGATCTACATTGAAATTCCTAATAACTTCACATAATATACTACATGAATTGATGTTCATACCTCAATGCCAAAATCAATATTTTCAGCTCCAGTTTCCAGCTCTATTCCAAAATCGACCTCCTCACTACTATCAAAGTTGATCTGAGATGTCCCTTCAAAATCAATCTGCAACAAACATCAAGAATGGTAATGAAATGTAATTAATCTGGTCATTAAATTACTTTCATACTTCAATCAGACACTATATAGCATCTACCATCATGCAACAATATTATCAGAGCCAAATTATGATGCTTTCTAGCATTGACAATAACACATCTCAAAGGGATACATTACGCTAAGTTCCTTGCATATTTTTAGTTAAAATAGGTTTTAATTACGCTAACAATACTATAACAATTACTATAACAAATTTCATTGTTCAATATTCATTAGAAATATTTTGTTTAAATTACATTTGTTGCTTACAACAATGTTGGCGCCAGTACTACTAGCCCATCTGCTTTCAAAGTTGCGTATCACAACTTTTTGGCTGCAGGCTACAACCCGAGGGTGTTTCTTATTTATGAATTTAAGAGGAGAAAGCTTGCAATATTTTATAAACAACTTTTAGATTCATTTATAATATAGACGAATATATCCTAGAATAAAAATTGTTCTGGTTAAATAGCAGTTAGGTATAAATATAATTGCACTTTTGTGATTAACTCTCGGTCAGTAACGTGCAAAATAAATCAGCAAAAGCGCAACTTTGTCAGGGTGGCAGCATAATGGTGGGGTGTCGATGTCAGCGGACAAAAATAAAGATTTCGAAACTCAATGTTGTTTATGACAAATGTGAATGCATGATTATAGCAATTTGTAGGTATATACTATTATTTATGCACTTACTATCATAATATACCCTAAAATTCTAGGGTGTCGTATCCCTTTAATAATATCTATGGTAAATAGACACGTAGGTCACAGAAGGGTACAGGAAACAGGCAGCAAACTACTAGATTATCTGAACAAAAGATAATTACTCTGTCAACATATCTAAGGCATGCACCTGTCATGCAATACCTGATCAGATGTGCTAATTGTCACGCTCTCGTCTTCTTCCACATTAATCACAGGCTCATCAATTCTGCTGGGCTTTTTCCCAGTTCTCCACTCATACGTAGTTGTATTGCCATGAGCCATGATGTATTTCAACATTGGTAACCGATCTAGTGTTGCACTTGATACACTGCAACATAAAACATGAACCACACATAAGAGAAACACATCTGCTACGAGTTGATGTAGGTAGAAAACTCAAGACATAAGGTTTGGATCAAGGAGCTCGTCTAAACATTTCTTTGATTGTATGATAATATAAATTACATCAGGGGTTGATAATGACAAATAATTTGTGATTAATATAACCCCTGATTACATACACTGGAAAAACTCCCTGAAGCAAAGGACCACACCATTATTGCTGTAGGACAGTCACACTAAGAAATCAGTTGTAGTCACTAGAGTATATCTTGAGAACAACGTAACTGTCACTATAGGCGATTTTAAATATTTCAATAAAATATTTACTTGTTGCCTAACGTATATGTGACAAACTCCAGGTAGAAGACTTGAACATCGGCTAGTTTTGCGATGTCCTGCAGCATCTCAGAGTAATGCTGGGGAAGCTCACCCAACAAGCTTACCAACTCCTTCTTGATCCGCTCCCCCTAAACACACATCCACACAGAAACTTTCGTTAACTGCTGGCAACTCTAGTATTACTGCTGCCACTACCTCTGCTGATGCTGTTGATGCTGCTGCTGCTGCTATGACTACTGCTGCTGCTGCTATGACTACTGCTGCTGCTACTATGACTACTGCTGCTGCTACTATTACTACTATTATTGGTGGCTGTTGTGCTGCTGCTGCTTCACTTTTCTGCGAGATTGGGAATACATCCACATTGCAACCAAGGATCGGTTTGTGAAATTCACTAGAATTTGATTTAGATGAAATTTAAAACACTTCTCCAACCTTAATGCCTAGCTGTCGACATGAAATGAGAAACTGCTCCTTCATTTCAGCTGCTGTTTTTCCATAGTCCACTTCTTTCCTCGCACAGTCCTGCAATGATTGTCATGCGATACATCATATCTGCAGCCTTAGTGATGATATTGATGTAGAGGTCTATTAAGAAATTAATTACAATTCCATTCTTGGAAGTATAATTGAAAAAACAAAGAAATAGTCTTATAGCAATTAATAAAAGCCAATTGGTTTTACCCACTACCTATTTTGTATATGTCAAACTGTAAGCAATCTTGTTTTATAGCAGGACTCCTTAATCTAATGGCATATCTTTGATATCATATAAGTAGACAGTCTACTTGTAAGTTGTATGCTTGATATTAAAAGTGAACTGATTATGTAGACGTGATAACCCATACTGTTGCAAACATACTGCCTGAGTCTGGTTGCATTTCTTAATCTGCTGTTTGAGTGACGGTATCTCATATTTGACATTTTTCATTAGCATGTCTGCAGCCTCCGCTAAATATATGCCATCCTTCTCATAAAGCTTCACGACTTCCTGCCAATCCTGAAAAAAATTAATTAACAAAAGCATCATCGTTAAGGTGCTACCAAATTACCATGCTATTATTATATATCATATGTTCAAAGCACATTTGAATTTGGAATTTATAAACCAGTGATTATATGCCAACATGTGCTAGAATACCAAATAGAATGATCAGAGATAGCACAGAATATAATTGCACTTACAAGATAAAACATATAGTTGGAAACTTAAATAAAAATAATTTAATAACCTTCATTCTCTGAGAGGAGTAGCTTCCAAATATGTTTTTAGTTCCTGCCTCCGTCTCTCGTAACAACTCTACTATCTTTATGCAATGAAAGTAATTTATATCTGAAAAATGTAATTATGTGACATTATTAAATGGAACATTTTTTTACATATATTATGGCAGGCAAGAATCCTATCCACAGAACACACGTCACATTGAATAGTTGATACAATTACACTGCTATAGTTACAACATGGTCACAGGTAGGATTTTTGCCAAGCAGTTTTGAAGAAAGGTTCCGGGGGTACTCAATTGCAGAATGGTATTATCCAGGGAAAAAATAACTTTTTTTCACGGGAGCTCTTTTTCAAGTCTGTGGAAAAAATACCTCTCGTCAAAAATTGTACGGGAGCTATTTTAAGCCTCACGGGAGCGATTTCGGAGGTTTGAAGAGCGAATCGCTCATCACTCCCTTGTATTTTTTACCCTGGTATTATAAATGAAAAAGCTGAGACTGAGTGATAGCAAGCACCACATAAACATATCAGGCACATCACAAAAAACAACGTATTCACTATGTATAACTGGAACCACTTAAACATAAAATAAATAGCTCAGCATCAATGTTCTGGTGGCTTCAAACTTTCAGAGGCGACTCAAAAAAACGATGCTTCATCTTGTGCCTTATCCAACGTCTAACATATTATGTACATGCACGTAAATGCTGTTATCTAATGGTGCTGAAAAAACAATAACTACATGTGCCAGTGAGAAGTTGTGTGATTTCCTCTACAGCTGGCATGTCTTGAATCGCATTGTTGATTTTTTCTCTGATGACAAGTGCAGCCTTCTGCCATTGTTTCTCACAGTGCCGCCGACTAATCAACCAATCTGCAATATAAAGTTTTCAATAACTTACATGTACATGCTTCCAAATTATCAGAATCACAAATATCAGGCAAGTACCATGAAAGATAGCACAATGAACGATAACTATGCAATCAGGAACAAGTACCAATATGGTGCTATATGAGAAGACAATAGCAACTACAAATAATATTATCCATGTATACAGACTGCTTGAATTACATTCAGTTCAAATACTGCATAGCAAACAACTTTCTACACACCATATACATTAACAAGTGCCGCGGAGCGACAGCGCTCATCTCACGTCTACTGCGGTGACTCTGTGGTGGAGTGGTGGGATTCTAGTAAACCCTGTTAGTCCCAAATGTGTTCACATACGCCCACCGAAACAGTGAACTGGTAAGGCACAGGGATGGTATCAGGAACCTTCTCAAAGGAATGTTCGTTGGGATCGTTATGAAAGTCTGCCACGAGATGGCGCGTACGTTTAAGTGTCTTAAGATTAAAGATTGGAAGCTCCCATCATACGTAGTAGCAACAACTATTTGCAAGACAGAATAGGTAAGCACTCATCCATTTACCTACGCAAGCCTACAGGCTGAAATAGAGAGCTGCCACCTGTAACTAAGTAACGCAGGCAAACTACACCCTACTATTACCACCACATGCACTGGCAGTGGCTACTGCAGTGGCAGTAAGTTACATGTAACACACTGACAGTACAGAAAATGCCATAGAAATTATACGATTTAAGGAGCATATATGCATATAATAAACCTTCTTTAACGAATTTAGCTTTTGAAATTTCACTTGTGGACATTTTAGCCTCATATGTCCAGGCATGTATAGATTCTACTAGCAAACCCGGCAGTAAAATTCTTTCTAAAAGTAAACAAATCCATGTTTAACACAAGAGGGTCAAAAGGTTATCCGACACTTACTCTTCGCATGTCAGCGGAAAGTACATTTCATGGTCCTTTCAATAAAGCGCCATAAAAATGGTAGGTCACCGCCGAAACAAAAAGTTTTTCAATCGCCTCCGTCAGACCATGTCTAAAATCTGCCCTGTGCCCGATTGACCTGTGATCTCCAATTTCGGCACAGTGATGGCTTTCCTACCATGATGCTATACACGCGACTATCACGAGGCCTAGGTCGAGCCGTTGAGATTTGTGCGCAGATTCTGCATTTCGCTCCCTATACCTTAAGTTAAGGAGGGAATGTTCCCCCTTCTTTTACACCTCTTGACCTTTGACCTTTGACCCCAGCTTCGACATTCCAACTCGTTTTCGGATTACCCCCCCACTCCCGACTTTCGAATCCGTTACGTGCGAGCCGTTTATATTTGTGCCAACTGTTGACGGA
>NW_014577323.1:84762-86957 GCF_000485595.1 Priapulus caudatus | reverse complement strand
AGGGTCGGGCACTATAGCTTTTCGATACTTGCCAAAGTGGCTCAAAATTTTTCCGTGAGGCCTGCAGTAGGTAAATGCTGAGTTTAAATTTCATGCTCGCTCTAGTGGCTACTTCGGTCTCAGGATATATTTAATTGACTTCAACTAGTATCAATATCTATATCTATATAGGCCTAGCCAGTGCTGATATTTCATTGTCAGATTGTACGGATATGTGTAATGTGTGTGCGGGTGGTGTGACACTATTGGTGATGTGTCATACCATAATATTATTTGATATGCATATACAGCTGTTGTGGTGGTATGAATGTGGATGTGACGTATGGTAAGGAGTATTACTGGATTGCCCAGATTTGCATTGCTCGTTGAGCATAGATCCTTTACGAGATTTTGTTACTTTCCACACTCTATTGCTAAACCTATTGCCTGGCGAATCTGCACAGCTGTATAATGTGTCACATACAATACTATTTTTTTATACGCTATGAGGCCTTATGCCACACGTGCTTGCAGGAGTTGACTGCATTTGGTAAACGAGTTTGGCGATTGATGAGCTCACTTTAACATTTGGTGTGTAGCTACTTTTAACATACGTCACTAGTACGTCGTGCGTGTCACACTATATGATTAATGTATCATGTCATATCATTATCATCTGATTTAGATATTCTAAAATATTGTTGACTTTTTCAGTACTTTGTCACCATTGTCACATCTTGTCAGTGTCAGCGCTTGTGTGTGCGGCCCGGCGCCGCCGCGTTGTGTCGTGAGTTGTGCATAGCCGACCAGGCTGGGAGTTGTCTGTCGTAACCTAGCGAAGACCGTTTCTTGGGCTAGAGTGTGTAGCAGAGTAGGAAGTGGAGCCTGGGTTACTGCTGCGTTTTAGGTCTAGCCCGGACGGCTTGCGTGTGGCGGGATTGCTTATACATTCACATTGTAACCCTAGTCTCGTGTAGTACTATACTAATAGCCGCGGATCGTTGCCGCAGGGCTGATAGCACTGTCTGCCATAGATGTAATCTACGCAAATGGTCAACTGGATCCGCGGGTCTATCGAGGTACTATGAGCTTCCTTTAGCTAGTAGCTAGAGTCCTCGGCCTTAGTACTAGGACGTGAGTGTCAGTACTTATGGTTAGCCGACCACGCGACTCTGTGCGACGCGGTTGTCTACATTCCATTGTAACCCGCTTTCTTGCGGAGCTCAGTTTATGCCGTTTAGGTCTCATTCCACGTCTAGTTTGTACAATCCACGCACGCATAAATAGTGTCCAGCGTGACCAACGTGATAAGTTGACACGTGGTTTACTTGCCTGCATGGTCTCAGTGCGTTAGATGCAATATGCACCTCACACAAGTAACAAGTGTTAAAAATATGTGACAGTCACACACCGTCACACGTGGAACATACGAATTTGTTTACACGTAGCTTGACAAAAGAGCATTCAAATCCTCATCCACGATTTCCACCAGGCGCGCGCGTGTTTGTATTCGCTCGCTTCGCATCGCTCGACCTGCGTATCGCGTACTCTGAGTTTGAGTGAAGTGAGTATTAAAATGATTATTAGATTAATTATGCTACGTCCTGTTATAAATAAATTATAACCAAGAAGTATAGGCTTTAGCTCTAAGTCCGTAGTACCTCAGTCCATCCTTGTTTACGTGTTACATGGTCGTAATCGCAATGTTTTACTAAGTTATTGTCAACTCAACTGATTCACTGAGGGTAGATACAATAATGTAACCCAAACCCAGGATAGGGGTGCTGCAACCTAACCACATTTACCGATTCGTGTTTTGCATTTAAAGGAATAGTAGGTCCATCGATTATGCAACGTTGACGAATGCTAGAATAACTGGCACCTTGTGTAGTTAATAAGTACATTACCTTATAGCCAAACGCGTATTAGTTTGTCCAATATCACTGCTGGTTACTAAGAAATGTCTAATTGAAATCCGTAAATTTGGTAATCTGGCGCCAACGCTAAATTGCTTGCCAACCAAATAAGCCTCGATTTCGGTTCGGTGACGTCACATGTTGCTACAGGATGTTGAGCAGCGAATTGTTTGTCCCAGGTAAATTGTTTGCCTTGTGACGGTAGCGTAATCAGTATCGAGGCACAAGTAAATACCATTGGTTGCTAATGAATGGGTACCCACATGTCTTCAATTTCGGACACAGGTGTATTCGTTTGAC